>NW_009202288.1:12395-34090 GCF_000690835.1 Fulmarus glacialis
GAAGAATTGTCTTCCCCAAAGGGAAAGTGGAAGACTGAAACTATGACAGTTACTCAGGTCTGGGCAATATCCTAGAAAATGACACTGGAACAGGTTGTCCAGAGAAGTTGTGGATGCCCCCTCCCTGGAAGTGTTCAAGGCCAGGTTGGATGGGGCTTTGAACAACCTGATCTAGTGGAAGGGATCCCTGCTGATGGCAGGGGGGTTGGAACTAGATGATCTTTAAGGTCCCTTCCAACCCAAACCATTCTATGATTCTATGGAAAATGTCTAGTAGAGAACAATAAAACAACTACCTGTAGGGAGGCTAAGTAACCTAATACATTTTTTCCATCTTTAACTTCTGCAACTAAGCAGCAGCTTCCTGAATTTAGTATTGGCTATTTGTTGCTCTCCAGCTTGCTTTCATCAGTGCTAAAATGCACAATGGAGTTAATAACAAGGGTTCTTCCATGTACGAGGAATTCCCCGGTCTTGGTCCAGTACCCGCATGGAGGAAAACTTTCCCAGTTACTTCAGTTGCATGCATGGCAGGTCATAGCATGGCATTGTTTAGGTTTTATATATTAAAAAAAAAATGTTTAAAGAGCACTATTTTTTAAATGAAGGGTGTTATTAACTTGCAATTTAGTAGCTCATAAAATTGCAAGAGTAGGCCTTGGTGCCTGGAGTTTTCTCCATGACAAGCGTGTAAATTTTTCTTAAACTTCTGACAAGATAAGCATCTAGCCAGTGTCTCTCTGTGGTAAAGCTAAACCTTCCTTTGCCTTCTGATCAGAGTAAAATCTGTAATCTAAGAAATCACTTTGGATTTCAAATCCAAGAGCAGCAGAAACAATTGTACTGGCTCAGGTGCAGCAAAAGCAGAGTGGGACCAGGGCTCCTGTCCACATTGCTCCTGTGTTCAAAGAAACAGCACAAGCGAGAAGGTGATTTAGAAGAGGGCTACATTAAAGTGGCATGAGATGATTCAGGTCTTTCTTTACTAAGAAAATTGTCTTGCCAGAAAAAGGAGGTGAAGACATGGCACAACTTGTATCATTTCACCTTCATGATGTTATGCAAATTACTGTGCAAGGTCTCAGGGTGAGCCAGAGCTCAGAGGCTTCTTGGGCTGTGAGATGGCTGAGAAATGCTTTCCTGGGGGAGCCGCAGAATGAACTGATAGAAAGCTCAAAGATAAATCCTCACTTTCCAGCCTTCAGCTTGTTATGGGAGCATTAGTTACAAAACCTGATCTCCATCCATGCTATCTTTTTTTACCCAACACAGTGCTTGGCTGAAGAGATGTTGACTTTACGAAGGTTAAAGGTGGCTGTCTCAACCAACAAATGGGATTTAGCACGAGGGGAGGATTGTTGTTCTTTCTTCTTTCAGGAATGAAGTGTCAGGAAGATGTAGAGGTCAAACAGGCTCCTGCTGAGCCGCTGAGTGACAGCACCAGCTGCAGAAGGTGCTGGAACAATGCAAGACCTAAGGGCTCTCACATTTGGGAAGGGTATGCCATCTCCTTTTCCCACATCTGAAGTCAGAGGAATAACAGTGAGAGCTCCATTGGGAAAACAGGCTCCACGCAGTTTAACTCGGAGTGCAAAGTGACGTGCGGGAATTGAGTCGTGCCCTACAGATAGACCTCTGCTCGGACCTCATGGGGATTCCTGAACGGGAGCCTAAAGCTCCTCCTGCCTGAAGTGAATACTAGACTAGTGGACAATCCTCCCTTCCCTTCTATCCACTCAAGTATATGTGCAAGAACATAAATCTTCGCATAATTAGCTAGGTCATTTTGTAGACTGAAAAACAGCAGACCTAGGCTTGAATTCATACAAACCCCTAATAACCTGTGTGACTGAAGTGAGTGACTGTTACACATATGACAACACACAGAGAAAATGTAAATGAAATGCTTTGCTTTGCCAGAAAGTTCCGGACTCTGACTTAGATTCTGCCAGTGCCCGGAACTTTTGCAGCATTCATAAATTCATTATAACCTGGCCTTTCAGAAAAAAAGCATTCTGGGGGTTTTCCTCCTGCCAGTGAGTAGGAAGTATGTTTTAATGTTTATTCTCTAATACAACACAGCAACAGATTTAAATATTTAGGAGAGTTCTTCCTAGAGAATGAATTAGGTATCAGATATTTAGTATTTTGCAAGAAAGTCAAGATTCAGATATTAGAACAGAATTTGATGTTCTTGTTCAGAAAGATCTGGACTAAACCCACTTGATTTCTTAGAAAAGGCCAGGCTCTAAGAACCAACAGATATATCAGGATAAGCACACCTTTTTCTTTTTTGCCTGATTCCTTGAAATGTTACAATTCTGAATTATACAGAAGCCAAATAAAAGTATCACTTAAGCCCCTGTGAAAAATAAAGGCTCCGTGTCCATCTGCTAAATCTCTGTGTCTATGAGAGAACACAAAACCCAGCACAAATGGTGGGAGAAAGGAAACAGGCACACACAACATATAGCAAGGCCTAGGGGAATAAGTATTGGAAATGGTTGCAAGCAGATTATGGAAGCATGGAACACATGCACACATAAATTGTCATTAAAAACATAGAGAACAACCTTGAGAGAAGTTGCAGTAACCCTAGCATAGCAGGGTTTTGGGCATTCCCAGCTGCCACACTTCTGTGAAAAAGGGATTGAGAACAGATTCCCTGTTAATGTCTTTTCAATCGTGATGGCTCTAGGGTCTAAGAATCTGCTTTCTGTTAGGAAAAACTATAAAACTTTCAACAAAAGATGAAAAACATGTCTTCCATTGGCATAAAAGCAGGAGATTTCCTGGCAGGAAGGAGTGGCATATTGAAAATTCCCTGGAAAGTAGAATACAGAAAGAATAACTGCCACTGGCAGCAAACTCCAACTCTCAGCAAATACATGTGTTACAAAGCTAACAAAACAAACAGACAAAAATCACTCAAAAGCTTGCACGTGTGCACAAGTCAGGTTTAATACCTTTTTTCAAACTTAGGATTGGGCCTTAAATTATATGTAATCAGTGAAGTCCTTTCTTATTTTTATTTCCCACTTTAGTTCTTGAAATTTGGCGTCTGTTGAATTCTGTGTTAGAGCTTTTTCCAAATCCAAGACTTGGGGAATTTTGTTAACAGTGCAGTAAAAATAACTTCATAGTGTTACAGGGAAACATTAAAGTCTTTTTTGTGTGCTGCCCTTTCCCTTTTAAAAAAAAAAAAAATACAGACATTGTTTCTTTAAAAGACTCCATCTGCAAATCCCATTAGATGTGCATATAAGGTTTCGGATGATTAATAGTTGCCTGCTTTGCTTTGGTTGGAGGGACTGAGTGTATGTACGTTAACCCCTCCCTCCCCTCTCTCACATTTCACTTCACAAACTTGTCACTCTCTCCCCAGCACAGTATTTAAAAAGTGTTTCACTCATGTCCAGCACTTCACAAGGAAGCAAGCTTCAGGCCTTGAGAAGCAATTCAGGGCAATCACTGCATAGATCTGGTTACTGTTTTCCAGTTGGGACAATGAAGACGTTTAGAAGAGTTCCCAAAGTAACAAATCTGCAACAGCATAAAACCCATGAACAAACTGTTGTTTAGGCAGGAAATCTATTCCGTAAAATTTGGAAGATTTCCCCTCTGCTCCTCTTCTGATTTTGAAGCCTGAGCTATAACCAGTCACGAACACTGGAGTGCGGACAGGATTGGAAGCAAATGGATCCCACCAGCAGCAGCTGCATGCGCAGTCCACAACCTCCTGCCGCACTTTGGGGGTGCCTGCGGAACACCCATGCAGATGTCACCACAGCTTCAGCGCTGAATCACTACCCACCAGCACCATTCTCCTTCCATCAAAAATCAGATTTTGCTACTTACTCCGATTTCTCAACCTCCTGCCTGGTGACTGCTCCCCATAGCTTCCTACATGAGGAGCGAGCATTTGTGGAGCAGCACCCCTCTTTCCAACACTCTGACTGGCATTTTGCAGCAACTGAGGCCAGAAGACGACTAAATCCAGGACTGGCCTTGGGTTCTGGGGAATCAGAAGGCAGCAGCCCAAATCTAGTGAGTGCGGCAGTGGGTATGAATGAAGATGATGAGGTACCAATAAATACTACAAATGAGACTGAGAAAAAGTCATCCAAAAGAAAAAAGGAAAACTCAGGTAGGTGATATGAAATCAGGGTTGTGGGATAGTACAGGCTATAGAATGAGAGCACCTGTAAGATTAGGAATTAAGAAATAAAGCTGATGAGGAAAACATTTTGTAATTCGTGACTGGGAAAACTTACACAATAACAACACTGAAACTAAATGGCTTATTCTCTGATGACCTCTGGTGTTTGTATTTCACTCCTGCAGATCTTGTTTACCGAACCAGGCATTTTACTCACCAACACAATGCACATTTGCTGTAACTAAGCAGGAGTCACATGGCATGTATACACTGAGCTGAAAGTCCTAGGATGTGGAGTTATATATTGCATACCTGCCATTTGTCCAAGCGTTAAGAGAATGGCAGTCAAAGAGCAAAGATCCCTCAGAGTTGCTTGTGCTGGTTGGAAAAGTTATACTACAATTTTGACATCTCAATTTATGGTAAGAAGTACAAGATGCAAAGTATCCCTTTAGATATAAATTCTATTTGGCCTCACTAAATATTTTAAATGTTTTAAGCTCAAAACAGGAGGTACTAAAAGTTTGCCCATCAGTACAACATCCAACAATGCAGAAAATGTAGACAGTTTTCATTGTGTCATCCTAGCTAGCAAAACGCATTCTTTCTACAGCGCAATATTCAATAATTTCATAGTTATATAACCTCTGATTTGCTGCTCTCTCAAATCTATGTATGTGACATATGCATAAAATTGTTTTCTCCTAAGGAAGCTGTTAAAAATTAAGATGCTTATATGCATTCATTTGCTATAGTATTCATTTGCAAGCTACAGTGTGCTTTTTCCCCACAGCACTGCTATGAAGTGGGGAATATTTTCCAGTATCCCCATTTTACAGGTAGAGAACATGGTGATAAAAATATTTATTTTTTTATTTTTAGGTTTTACAGGTTCGTTACAGAAGAGCCACCTCTAATCCAACCTTCATTTCTCCATTTTGCAATTTAAACAAGCTTGTATTTGTGCTCTCTCTGTCACAAAATTAGTCCTAATCTCTGTTCTCTTCCAATATGAATAGGCTGTCAGGAACACATAAAATAACTAATATTCCAAACCTCTTTATGCCCAGAATCTAGTTTACTCTCCTGGTTTTTATGGTTTTCTGTTTTTTTGGTTTTGGGGTTTGGTTTTTTTTTTGGTTTCTATTTTTTTTACGGTTATCTGTTTTTTCTTTAGAAACCCAGCTTTCTAGAATTTAAGTTCATTTCTATTGAAAAAGCATTTTGGGGGGCAAAAATTTCCCAAAAATCCAAATGCAAAGAAGTTTAAAAAAAAATTTAAAAGTGAACAATGCTTTTATTAAAACATTTGCTAGTCATAGGTAATTTCAGTATACTCAGATTTCAGTATTCTCAGATTAGAGGGATATCCTTATTCTTAACGAGGCCGATTCCAAAGCACATCTCACATCTGTTTTAAGTAGAAGACAAGTGTTCTTTCTATTCTCTATTACCAGCACCCTTGACATTTTCTTTATATACTTGCTGCTGTCCCATATACTTTTCCTTGCAGGGGAGCTGTAAGCAATGACATCACTGGAAGGTATGGTGTTTCCTACCTTCTAGCAACTGTTGCTTCTGTACAAGTTGTTACTCTAGTGAACGCAGAATAATGAAAACATCCCAAAGGGGATTCCATGGCTTTTCATTTCACTCCCTTCTTTGCTTACCAGACAGCAGACAGAATTATTTGATATCCCTCCTGCAAGCCTTTCCTTCCCTCCATCCCCAAACAAAATAAAACAAATGAGGGGAAAGTCTATAAGCAATTTTATTGTGATTTCCTTTACTTTTACAGCAGTTCCAGAAATGCAGCTGATTGTTTAATCTAAGTGGAACATTAGTCTTTTCTCTCCTCCTGAGAATTTTTCTTGACTTCTTTAGAAAAATCTAGGTACCCAGAGCTTTCTCTTCAGAGATTGGGCTAGTAAAGAAAAATATATTGAAATCACTTGAAGACAAAACCTATAAAATAAACTATTTTCTTTTAGTTGGTGCCTTATCCACCACAATTTTACCTGAACTGCAATATAGATACAGCATTACCATGATTTGTACTAGTGCATGCAAAAACCTTTGGTTCTTGTGAAGACCCTAGTTATGACAAGATACACAGTGAAGATCTTGGAACATGGCTCTTTGCAGAGTATTCTGAGAAAAGTCTAAAATAAGCGTATTTCTCAGACAAATAAGCAGAATGGTGTAAAAATAATAAAAAAGCTTGTCAATATTTAAAACTTTACTTGAAGCATGAATATATTAAAAACATTTAAAGAATGGCTTTGTTATGGCAATAACAACAGTGGCATCTACTACAAGTACTTGTGGATAAACATGCACACACCCTTCCCTTCCTCTACAGACTTTAATTATTTAGATGCCATATTCAATCTTGACTTCACAGGCTCACCAAATGACCTGATGATAGAAGTTAACCTACAGTTAGCTTTCACAGCTGCCTCTGCTGTCCATTCACAAGACACAGCCATTAACATTTTCAAATAAAATTTCAATAAAGTTTGTCTGACCTGTCCTAAATTGTACTTGCGTTATTACGCACTTGAAGTCCCCAGATCTCCAACAATAGTAATACATACATAATAGAATTCAGACAGCTTTACTTTACATGAATGAAACAATACAGAATGTTATTGAGGTTGCAGTAGAAATGAGAATGTGGTAACAGTGTGTAATGAATCCCTTAACAACGTTAGACATACAATGTCCTTGACTGAAGAATTCTGAAAAACTTTATGATAAAATGTGTAGAGCTGATTCAAATTCCTGCCTGCCAACCTTTTTCAGTCTTGCCACTAACTGTAAAGAGGATTTTCTAAGCTTGCGATTCCCATTTACAGTCATGGTGGCATAAAAAGCAGTAGGTAAGAGTAGATAGCAGCAGATAACCTAAGAAGGACTGAAAAGCAAAGTACAGGCAAGTCCCTGATCAGTTTAAAGTGGTCTGGGTGCAGAATGTCATGTGTCATAGCCCTCTGTATGCACCCTCCATTGAGCATTATTCCATGAGGTGCACATTGAAGTAACTTCTGGATACTTTATCGTCAGCTGCCAAATGAATCCACTATTTATGAGACCACTTTACTTGGCCAAAGTTCCTGATAGCTTTCAGAATTTTATGTTCCATAACAGCAAAATCTATCAGTGTCCTACTACTTGATTTAACCACTTAGAATAAACATGCCCTCAAAGTCTTTCGTATGGGGAAAAAAGTAACATTGTGCAGATGCTTCGTATTTTTATTTTACTTTCTTCTACTAAGGGAAAAATTTCAGACATCGACAGTGGTTTGCAGAATAACAAACACGAGTGCATTGATCTGGGCTGTGGATCACCACAAACACCTAACAAGCAGATAGGATCCTCCACGTGCAGGCATTAGCGACTCCCATACTTCTGTGCCTAAGCTGCTCTCTGAGCAATACAAGTACCCTCTGTGGGGCCAAAATCCTGTATCGGCACAGTGCAGAGTCCTTATGCCTTCCTCCAAAGCATTGTTTACTGGCTATTGTTAGTAGACCAGTTCAACCCAGTAAGGGAGAGTGAGTACTACTTCATGAGACCAGATTCTGATTCAGTTATGCTGGTTGTAAGCACAAAGCAAAGCCGACTTCTGTTGACCAGCTCCAAATGCTGAATTTGGCCCACTGTTTTGCAGGGAAAAGGTTTCCTCTTCATACACACATGTATGTATTAGTGCCTGATGCAGTTTTTGTTTTGGAAGCTTTATAGCGCAGGAACATGTACCATTTGGGTTCCTACACATATTTTGCTGCAGCCCTGAGGGAAAGGCAGCTGTTCAGTTCAACCACACAATGAAACTGGTTGGGATCCTGGAAGTATGCACGCTTCATGGTAGAGACACAGATCTTCCTGTGATTCCCAAGAGCTCTTTTTTTTTTTTTTAAACTGGCAGTACAGTAGGAAAGTCTTTCCAGGCTAATTTGTCCTTTCATACATTTGCCATTTTCCACATTCTGTTCTCAAAACTCTGAAGCAACTAGGCCCAACTTCCACTTTTGGATTATCACAAAACCTCCAGCCATGAATAACCATATGTCTCTTTAGAACACCATGTGCACACAGCCTGGGTGACAGGATCCAAGCTACACATCCTACTCTGATTCCAGAAATACTTAGCTATTTAAAATTATTCATCTTAGTTTTTGGAGATGAAGACTGGTGAAACTGCCCCTTAGAAAGGATGTCCTTCGCACAGGGCTAAGCGGTGAGCTCACATGTATACTCAGGTTGCATTAGCTATTTTTATCCCAGGTTAATTTGACAGAGGTGGCTTTAGCTCCTGCACTGTGTTATTGGCATTGGAGAGCTGCTTCATCCCTCCACATGTTTGCTAGGGGAGCAGAGACCCAGGGGGAAGCCCTTGAGACCAAGGCTTCCAGAAGCTGGTGGCAGGGGATCCACACTTCAAATCCCGCTTCCCCCCCACTCTCTCAAAAGTCACACTTGTTAGACTTTGGGAAACATGTCATGGTGTGTTTGTTCAGTAAGAGATGAGAATGAAGGGGGTTGTACAACTATGGGCAAAAGCATGGGGAGAAACTTCTGGGGTTTTGTTTTCATACTTTCCCCAACTTTATTTGGGGATTTTTGAAGTGTAAGTAGCAAGAACGATGTTGATGCAAACAAGACTAATTTCCTTGAAATAGAGAGCAGTACAGCTGCAGCATGTCATACACTGGCCCCTGTGCACATTATCACTAATGGGAGCCATGTTTGATTTCTCTATTTCTGATGGACAGAGCTAAGATCAGATCAACCATGAAGCCTACAGCCACACCTGACAGATTTTTCCAGCTTTATTACTTTGGCAACCAAAGGGACATCTAGAAGAAGATGAAGACGACTGTGTGTCGTGCTCATTACCACCATTTCATATATCATTTCTATGTAGAAATATTATGCTAGGACACACAAAACTTTATTGCACACTGGTTACACACAAAGATTAAGTAATTAATCCTCAACATAACAAAAAACCTACTAGCATCTTCAGTTCAGGGAATCTAGCCAACCACAGGAGCAAGAGAGGAGAAAGAGTCAAGGAGCTTGTAAAACTGACTGCCTGAAAGATTGGCAGTTTGGGCTTTGCTCACTGAAACAAGGGCGTTTTTTCTTGCACTGCTTGGAGATTCTTCACAAGCACCAATTTTAAAAACACAGGAGAAAAAATAAAATTTAAAAAAAAAAAGAAAAGAAAAAAAAAAGAAAAAAAAAAAGAAGATTGCCACAGTCTCAGGCAAACTCAGTTTGTATTTGCTTTTTAGCATAATTGGTGCAGCATCCTTTTGGCTATGGCTTGAAATTTGGCTTTGAAATATGACTCTTGACCACATTGTGGCCAAGCGCACAAATAGCAAAAAAGTTTTTCAGGGCAGCAGAGTGACAAGGATGATACTGAGGCCAATCATGCACACAGATACCAGATCTCCTTGTAGTTTTCATTTAGCAAGGATTAGAAGAAGCTCAAAGTCTGGAGTATCGTGTGCCAATTCAAACACTTGTTCTCTGGTGTTGCTTGTTTTACCACGTTCCTTCCCCCCTGCCCCCAATATTTCCAGGCCACATGCTAGCTTAGGGTGGTTACTAAGTGACTTTATCTTATGGCCTGCACCAGAGGTCGTCACTGTGCGCTCATAACACATTACACATCATACACACAGTGCTAGCTTTGCTGCCTGTTGCTTGGTAGATCAGGGGAGAGTAATAATATGTGTATAAGGAATGAAAGTAAGGATGTGGGGAAGGAAACTATTTCAATGCAATGATAGCAAGAAATGAGAGCTTCCTTCCCATAGCTGCTCATTTCTGACCTTGCAGACCCAGGCCTGTGCTTCTGCAGTTTTGACAACACACCCCTTCCTGACTCTGAGCAGTCCCACCTTTGTCCCCTTGAACCCAAGACCGACAAGTCATGCTGAGCTTGAGGGGGCATAACACAAACTTCTTAAAACTTCCACTGAGCACTTCAATTAGTAGTTTATATCAGACCTCTGCAATACACATGTTCACACAGATCAATGTGACTGCAAATTACACGTGTGCTTGCCTCTTAGAAAACCAGAACTCAAGCAACAAGGCAGAAACAAGCAGCAAATCACGGAAGGAAAGGACAGCTTTCACAAAGGAGCAGCTACGGGAGCTGGAAGCTGAATTTGCCCACCATAACTACTTGACAAGGCTCAGGAGATATGAGATAGCTGTGAACCTGGATCTCACCGAGAGACAAGTACTTCCTGAATCCCTGCCTCCCCAGCTTCTTCTTCCTCCCCCACAACTTCTCCCTAAAGCTAAAAAACAGATATGTTACTCAAGGGTGTACTTTTGCAATGGCACAGAGGTATTTTAATACAAAGCCTCCACATTCTTTTAAAACACATTTGTTACAGCTTTCTGTAAGTAGTTAATAAATGTAATTATGTTTATCTAAACTAAAGACACGTTTGGGAATAACTGATATCTTCTGAGCTGTTGTTTACCACTACTCATTGGTACATACTGATATGTCAAGGCTTGCAGATGGAAATATGGATATCACCTTAGACTGCGATTACCAGGAAGTTATTAGAATTATATATGTTTGATACATGCATTCTTCCTGGGTCAGATAGTATTTTGAGGTGATAAGGAAAGACAAAAATGCAGAGTTTCGTGGAGAGAGGTATTTCTGTTCTCTCATTGTGATCTCAGTCAGGGTTTCCTTATCAAAGCTTAGTGGACAATAGAGGAATTGCTCAATCAAGTGAAGCAAATTAAAATTCCTGAAGCATTAGATTGGATGGACTAGATGTTAAATGACATTAGATCCACTGCACTCGTTGGATTGACATGCTCATGCCTGGTTGACATAAAGACAGATTCTAGGCAAAGCACTTGTAGTACCTTTGCAGGTCTCAGAGAAACATCTGCCTGGAACAGTTTAGAAAGAATTGTTCCTGCCTCTGTTAGAGAGATGGATTACTTAAACTTGTGAGGTTCCTTTTCACCTTTTCTTCTAGATTTCCACAAAACATCTGTCTATTGATACACACATATATGCATAGGTCTGCTTATACAGCTCAGATTGAGGCAATAAGTAATTAATTCCTTTTTATCATCCAGGTCAAAGTATGGTTTCAAAACAGAAGGATGAAGTGGAAACGAGTTAAAGGCGGGCAACCAGTGTCCCCACACGAACATGACACAGAAGATGTGGACTCTGCTGCCTCCCCCAGCTCTGACTAGTCCTTGCAGCAATGGGAGAGGAGTATGGAGAAAGTAATTAATCAGAAAGTGGATGCAACACTGCTCCGGGTCAGCTACACCATGAGATGATCCTGCATGCAAAACCTGTAGCCCTGAGTCTTTAAAAGGTGCATAACGCTTTAGGTTACAGAAGCAATTAAAGAATGCAGGGGAAAAAAGCCAAAGGAGGGCATGATTTTGATTTTTGTCTGAATGAATTTAACTCTCTCTGGAATTGTCTTACTACCACAGATGTGTCTTCAAAGTGAAAGCTAACAAACACTGATTATAAAACAGGAGTCATGTAGTCTAGGCTCTCAAACACTCAGAAAATAAAGGTTGTCAGTCAGCAAGAAAGGATTCAGCAAGTGATAATGCAACTGTATTCTCATCCAACCTTTCCCTGGTCACATCTATTCATGCTGCGCTTGGACTTGACAAGGCACATTTTCCTTGTGCCTTACTTTAAGAGAAGTAAATACTTTGATAGTCACTGATTTTTCTTGCAATATGAATTGAACACCTGTATGACTAGGCAGTAAGATTACAAAATAAAAATTTGAGATCAAAACTATATACACAGAATTCTGCTTACCAGTTTCAGAAGAGATGGCTTTCACATTGACAGCCCAAAAGGACAGGTGCCTTGTCGATGGTAACAATTTGCAGAGGGAGATTTCTTCGAAGCTTACTGTAAATCCTGAAATTAAATTGCTAGATCTTAATTTCAAATATTTTTCAAAGCAGTCATTACCAAATGTCACAGCAGGTACAGCAGAGAATAAGCCCTCAACACAATAGCTATCACTATTTTGTTTTCAACATTTAAATTTATTTAACTAAAGGAAAACTACTGTTTAGTGCTGCATTTCTTTTGGATTTATGGAATCTCTCTGGAAACCCACAGTTTTCTTTGTGAATGCAGGATTGTCAAAAGAAACAGAAAAAAATGTTAGCTAGAGTGATTTGACTGACTTTACTGTCTACAAATTCTTGTTTCATTTTTCATTGGAGACAAAACTTTCCTCCGAATAAACATGTACATGTGTATATTTAAATTACATATAAAAACATCTGTTAATCTAGGTATTGTGTGGATTTACACTCATTACTGTCTTCTAAATCAATATCTGGATTTATGAAATTTACAGCTAAGTGACGAACCTAGCCCTTTTTGCAAACTTCCCATTAACAGGTTATTTTTTGTGAAATTTTTTTTTTAGCATTTGCAACTGATCAAATATTTCATACAAACAAATAGTATCTGTGCTTTTCAAAACATGTGAACATATTGTGTCTTTGATCACTTCTGCCTTTGACAGGGTTTGAGGACACCAAGAAACTTTACCAGCAATCTTTAAAGCCACTAAGCTGACACAGCCAACTGCCCATACTTCTAATATAAATAATATGTAAAAGAAGCTTTCCAATACAGAATCATAAACTGCCATGGTACCACCAGAAGTCTTAAGAACACTTCCACTTCAAATTATCTCTCCTTTAAGCCGAAACTTGTAGTATATCAAATTATGACGTTTTAGAAAAGCATAGTGTCTGTTTCCATTTCTTTCATCTTTTTATTTAATGTGCAAATGCCATATTTTAAACAGAATTTTACACTAGCATATCACATTATGACTACTGAGAATACTGAAACTTCAGTTTAAATATTTGAAACGTAACCATTACTTGCAGCTATGGCCTACTATCTTCCTTTCACCTTACTCTGATGCATTGTTATTGGGGTTTAACGTGGACTGCAGATATGCTGGGTATGAAGTTGCATATCTGGATGATATGTTTATAAAGTTATCTGTGGTTATTCCCCTTGTACAAGGGGGAATAGATAGATAAATAGATAAATATCTCAAAATAGATAAATATCAATTTTTTTTTTTTTTTTTGGAACAGAGATGCTGTATTCTTTTCAAAGAGCTGATTACTGCATCTACTAAGAAAAAACATCCATTTCATTCCTTCTTAGCATTTCCTAACTCTACTTGACAGATGAAAAAATGAACAGTTTAGAGTATATATTTGTGCAAAAACAATTAAAGAATTTTTTTTTAAAAGAAATTATTTAAAAATAAAGAAACTTGAGAAGTGAAAAGCTATGCAAGATATTTTCCACTTCAAACCAAGCCCAGTAGGTGGAATGGAGAAAGGAGAATCTCTTTGTTAAAAGAGAGTCATTAAATCTATTATGTGTTTGACAAACTAAAGATTGAGAATTCTTTCAGTCTTCCGTGGTGACATTGAAACATCAGGATGTCCTTACTGATGTTTATGCACAGGGAAACAAGGGCCTTGCTTTGCAGGACATTCCTTTCTAGCTTGAGGGACAAGGTGCCTTCAAGCCAGCCCTCTGCAGCAGCAGCTGCTTGCCTCTCTCAGCCAGCAAGATGAGGGAGCTAGCTGCCTTACTGTGTGGTTTCCCACACCATACTAGTTGCAGCATGCCTACAACTCTTACCCACTATGAACAAAACCAAAACACATACTCTCCCCGCCCCCAAAAAAAAAAAAGAGAGAAGAAAAGAAAACTTCATCACTGATGTTTCACAGGGTCTCTGCACAAACTGTGCTGTGATCACAGCATGGATGCAAACTTATGTAAAACCTGTGAGTGTATTCACAGAGGCGTATTCCTATTCTCAGACCAGCTAGACAGATAGTCAGCAAGAACTGTTACCCCTGAAAAGTCCACCTATTTCTCTGCAGAAAAAAATGTGCACTTTGTCACCATAAGCTTAAATGAATGCTGCATTTAATGCAAATTAGTAATTAATAAATAATCAATTAAAACAATTAGGAGTATGCATGTCCTTTCTCTGAGCTAGATCTACCCATGTCTCTTCAGGTAAGGAAACACTATCCTCAATTTCCTCCCAGGACGTTCGAGTGTGAATGGTACGATATTTCGATGGGACATCTTGCAGACAGGAAGTTATGGCTGGATCCCAGTTACTCCAGCAGCAATAAGCTGAGGTGTACTATGACACAGCACTATTATTTGGGTTACAAACCTGACGTTAATAGGTTAATAACCTCACTATTCAGGTTACATAAAACTAGTTGGCTAAAAAAATTGCCCATGCACAGATGAGAAGCAGCTACAGTTTACCGTAACTTTAAAAGCAGAAAATGTCTATAGCTCTGCTTAAACCTTGGCGCCTTCTGATTAAGCTTCTGACTAAACTCACCACTTTAGCTCTTGGCAAACAATGAAGAAAGCTGTTTTTGTGAAGAACTCTGGGGCTAACTCAGACATCCTACCCTCATCTTCAGAAACACAAAACACTGCAGGGCAGGAGTTTTTTGTTACTCATTTCCTTGTAAGCTCTTAAGCCAACTACGCATTGTACATCACCTTACTGCCTCCTCCGCACTGTGGTTAGAAAGTTTGCAAGCTCCAGAAGCAGCTTAATTTGTGATGAAAACTTTTGGGCTCTTGGCTACCAACATAAACCAAAATCAGGTCCTCACCCAGAAAGAAGGCTAATAAATCTTCCCTTTCAAGGAAGCTGTCAACAGTAGTATATTGCAACCTAATTCACTTAAAAGCTAGTCAATGGGATCTCAGTCCATACCCATAATTACAGCTCCTAAACAGTTCTTGCTCTGTCTTTTGAGAAATAAGGTACAAGTCACCTGTGAGATCTTTTTATGCTTACGTAGTTTCCGCATGAAACCATCTGCTTATTCTAAGACTTTAGTGTTTTGTGAAGGAACATTTCACTCCTGACATCAAAGCATTTGACCCCTGAACCTCTGGTGCCAAGAATCTTTCAGGCAAAGTCTGTCATCTGGGAGCAAAATCTCTGACCTGCAATTATTTTTCGCAGAAATACACATCAGGCTTTATTCTCCTCACAGAAGGGAAGTGAGCTACCTGGGGATGTTTGGCAATGCTTCCCATGCCTGATTCTCAATAAATAATCACATAACATTGGAAAGGTCTGGCAGGGCTGCCACAGGAAGCACATGCAGGCAGAGAAGCAAGACTTTCTTCCCATATAAGGCCAGTACCAATAGCCCACAGGGAATGGGGATATCTGTATAAACACAAAAATATGCGCTGTAGCCCTTTATATCTGTGCTGCCTCTTCTAAATACAGGAAGAGAAGCACTTTCCTTAAAGTCATATATTTTATGGACATTTTATCTACCTAGCCAGATGCCAACGTAGCATAGGCCCTAATTTGTTTTACATAGTTTCTGTATCCCATGACTCCTCTATTGTTAGCCCTCAGTTTCTCTGCATGTTTCTACAGCATTAAGCTAGTGATTTTTCCAGTCAATGGAGCTACTTGGACAACTTAAAAATCACCCAAAGGTGACTAAGAAAGCATGTACTCATGTGTGTCTTAGACAGGTCTACAACCCCACTAGGAAAACTTCAGACAGTCCATAACTTTAAAGAATCACTGATTTTCAATGTCAACTACACCATTCCCATCCCCATCCCCTCACCCCCTCCAGCTAAATCAGTAGAGATCAGGAGTCTTAGCAGCAATTATATGGTTTTAGAAGATCATGCTACTATGAATTCCTGATCTAGTTTTCTAGCTGTTGTCTAAGAATACCATTGCATGGTTTTTAATCGAGTAAACTGCAGATAGATATCTATACATAGGCATACACATCTAGAGAGAGCAAGCACACACGAAAGACATTGGTATGTGATGACTTCTGGAATTAAGATGAATCCGATCTGACAAAAAAAAAAAAAAAATCCATATTTCACAAAAAACCCTTCTTATCAAAAATCACTTTGAATTCTTTAGATAAAAGCAATTAAGTTGGCATTTCACTCTTTCTTGTGACTTTTAATTTTTAGAGAAACAACATTGCAGCACCCTATTTCAGCTGTTTGGAGCATAAAAGAGATCCTTTCAAGATGAGTTACACAAATCTAGCTACCTGTATGAACTTTCCAACCACCTGGCCTCACCTCATTATTCAGTGTTACTCTTTGTGCTGGCAGCCTCTACCTGCACCGTTTACTGCTATGGTAAGGTGGGTCTCTAGAGACGTACCGACTAATGCTAGCCTAAGCTCCTGTGACAGGAAATGCTCTGGATCAGGCCTGACAAGGCAACCTTATTTTACTGAGTAATGAGACGGAGAGGAGTCCCCCACAGGATATGGCTGTGTTCTGTCAAACTTTATTTCAGCGTACATCTTGGCCAAGACATAATCTAAATCTTCAGTTGTAGAGAGTTACTGTCTCAGCTGTTGCATATTTGGTTTCTGCATATCCTTTCTCATCAAGCTGGGTGGTTAGTGTCGGATAAAACGGTGCCAGCTTCAACAAGACACACAGCTTACAGTTATGCCACAGCACCATTGACTGACACTGTAAATACTAGAAGAATACATAGCTAGAAAAGCTATGTCTGAATTCTCAGCTTAAATGATAAATATAAGCAAACATGCTATAGCCAACTATGCACGTGCACTGAAAAGATACAAGCAACATATGCCTTCTAGAGGAAGCTACCACTGTTCTTTGATTAGCTGTGCAATATTAGGAGATAATGTAGATGCCCCAGATAGCATTCCACTTAGTTTAGAATGTCCTATATTTTATTGTCAAATCCCACAGTCCCTATAAAAGCAATTGTAATACTGCTTTTTCCATATTTAGGAGTAATAGATGCCTTTTCTAGACCTAGCCGAGAGAAGCAGGTATCTTACACTAATGAACAAATGATGCAGCAATTCTGACAACAGATACTTTCTAGCTACTGAGTGTTGTCTGTATAGACGAACTGTGCAAGCGGGGACAGAAAGGGAAAAATCTTTGGCACGTGGGTTGAGTCTGTATACAGACATACACACGTCCGGTCGTGTCATGTGAGAGTGTTGCCCTGCAACTCCCCGAGTTGGTGTTTCTTTCTTACCCCTTATGAAAGCAGTCCTGCAGTTTCTTTCAGAATTAGAAACTCTTCCTCTCCACCTCCTAAGGCCAAGTATGATCATGTCTTCCTGGGTCTGGGGGAGTGACACCATTAATCTCTGCTGAGATGTTGCTCTGCTGTAGAAACAACAGTCTCTGCCAATGTAATGTGGAAAAAAATCCAGCCTGCCATTTTTCTCTTTTCACTGGATACACCTTATCACATGGCTAGAAAAGCCTAATGTTTTGTTAAGGAGTGCAAAGGTTAACACACACCAGATGGCAGAGAAACATATTTCTGTGGAAGCTGGAGAAGTGTTCAGCTGAAAATACATCAGGCTGGAAATCCAGGGAAGAACGATCAGAGGTTTCTCAGCATTTTACACAGGAAAAGAAAGCTGGTCTGATTGCAAACCACTGAAAGTCCTACTGCCTCTTAAAGGTCTCTAGAGCTGCCATGTCTCATGGAGTATCACCTATGTTTTATATAACACATTGGTCTATGGGCAGCTTGAGAATTTCCATGTGTATGACACACTGTGGAGATATGTTAAGCCCTCATTTAGGGCATTGTGCTAGCTGCTGAGCTCTCACACAGCCATTTTAGCTTTACAAAAAGAGTCATGGAAATTATGTGCTCATGTTTAGCAATGACTAGATTTTTAGGGAGAGTGAGCCATTATTACTGACACGAAAGCAGTGGACTTAGGGGTGGCCAGTGCTCCACCTGATCACCTTTATCTCATGCTTCTATTGTCATCCAAAACAGACTTCCTCCCTCCTAGCCAAGAACTCCTATGCTCCCCCTTTCAATAGTCTTTCACATCCCAGCCCCTGGGAAATGACTAATTTCTTCCCATTCACAGATAAACAGGTCTGGGGGCACAGAGATGTCGTGCTGCTCCCTGCTCGGCACACAGGGTGCTGCAGGAAATGTGGCTGCACCCACAGCACACAGGTGACATGTGGGGTGCCTGATAGCTATTCAAAGTGCATGTTTCTCCTCCAGTTCTCCTCCAACCTCCCACCCTGTCGTGAGCTAATGAGGTGAGTCCTTAAAGTCCCCACATGTACAGTCCTCCTGATTGAGGGGGGCATGGTGTGACTAACGAACCAAACCTTTCAGAATTCACAGTGTCTGGAAAACAAGGGAGTTGTTTTAGGGAACACTTCACAGCCAGAGATTTTGACTGGGTCATATTCTACATGAGCAAAGCTTACAAATCCTACTTCCAGTAGAATTTCCTATGCATGGAGACAAGCACACACAACAGATCAGGGCAGCTTACAGAACAGACACACAATTTTTCAATTATCCCACTTTCTTCCCCCACTTCTAGCAGTGCTCATATTAAGTTTCATCAGCCACTATCTCATATTTTGGGTAATTCCCTTTCCTTGAGGAAAGTGTACAGCCCCTTCAAGAAATATTATATGTCTGCATTAGTGACTGAACTCTGAATACTGGATCCATGTAGCACTTCTAGGCAGATAGACAGGAAATTCATTTTCTTCCAGTGATTACAGTGGAAGGGCTTCTGTCTAACTGGAACTTGCCTGGTGTGGCTGTAAAATAATCTCAGCATCAGGCTATCGCCTTTCAGGCTATATTTGTGAATTATGATGGGGCAGTTTCCACTGCAGTACTGGGTATAGGCAGGTGTCTGCAGAGCCCTACAGCTTCTTTTCCCCACTTTCTCCCCACACAATGCCACATTGTTTTAATTTCTACGTGAAGGAAGGGTTTTCATACAGGACCAGACTTTTCCACCACTATTCCCTCCCTCTATACTGTAATTTTTTATTTTATTTTTTAAAATAACTTTCACACAAGGGTAAGCAGCCAGTTGTCTGGAAGCTCCTTTGGGAACAGATTGCAAAGAGATAAAAGGAGTGAGCAAGAGAGAGATGGTGACTTCATACCATGGAGGTTTGAATCATGTCTCTCTCTCTCCTTTTTAAAGACGAAAACATTTTTTCAACCTCCCTCAATCATGCCGTGGGTCCCTGGCTTTGGAGCAGGAAACAGGCATGTGAATTGACACTTACGCTTTCTTGCAGCCTTTAATTCTTAATTCAGTGAAAGATTCTGATGCCCCACACTCATACCCCATGATAGTCTGTCACCCAGAATCCCACATGCAGAGTATTTCCTACACTTGGGAATTTATCATCACGTGAGAGTTAGCCCAGCAATGCCACAGTGAAGTCGATGATGGGAGAGACACCAGAAGGATTGTTTCCTCCTTTCAATACTCACCACAAACATCCTTACAGTTTTGTACTTTCGTCTACTTTTCATTCTATATTTCGACCCTTTTCTATATATCTGTGTTTCAACCCTTTCCATTCTATATTTCTGTCATGAGAGATGATCAAGAAGAGTGATGTAACTGATGAGGATCTGTGCACAGTTTCCAATTCAGAAAAAGAAAAATCTATCAGATCTAATTTCATTGCTCCATCCACTTTCTGTAGCTGCAGGGAGGGAGGAGGACAGACCTCTGGTCCCAGTGTCAGGGTCACTAACAAATCTGCCCAGGAAGTCATTTTCCAGGGAAAAGAAGTATCACTTTCCACAATAATTATTAGCAACTGTTTCTGTCTGAAGTTAATTGAAAAGGAGATTCTGGGAAAAAGTGTAGCTCAAGAAGCTGAGCTTCATTCAAGTGTTTTGAGATTTCTTGCTCAGGTCAAGTTCTGCTTGCACCCAAGCTTGGCCCTACTCTTCTTTCCTTCAGTGTGACTATTTTAGGCTAACTTCAGTCTATGCTTCTGTATCATTAGATTCCTTGAGCCAAAATCAGCTAATTTAATGTAGTCAGACCTGACTGCAATCTCCAGCTTTACACATTATTAAGAAAGGAAATAATACAACATTTCCATGAAATTTATGTCAGGGAAACTCCTGATTTTCACACAAAGCTGGAAGCAGGCCTTCAAACAAGACAAGAGCGAGTAAAAATAATGGATATTACATTCCCAATACGAAAGACCCAAAAGTTGCATTCCCTGATTATTCCGCTTTAAGTGTTCTAATGGTTGCTACCTTATTTGTCACAGGTGGAGTCCAGAACAGAACCCAAATGCAAGTATGAAGGAAACTACTACTACTTTTGTCCTCAGGCAGGCAGGTTTATATGCTACCCTCTCCAAGTCAGTCCTTGGGGTTAGCAAGCCTCAGAGCTCCTCTGAGCTACAATTGCCGCCATAAGCACTTAAAACACAACACAGCCTGCCTCAAGTGCTCACTGGACATGCTCAGCCATGCAGGTACTATGTGCAGTGCCTCATGGTTGGTGGGCATTTAAAGATTTGCTTACAGGCATGACCAAATGGGGCTGTGTAAAGCCTGTACTAGACACACCAGAAAGAAGATAACAAGCCAAACAGAATAGTCTGATAGACCTGGCAGGGCATTCTCACATGTTGGGAAGGAGAAAGACAGAACATTTAAGAGAATTGGTATTACATGGCAATAAGAACAACTTTTAAAAAATGAAACGGAACCCTCATTTTTAAGAGCTCACACTCCAGTACCAGCATAGCTCCTTTTCTATCTTTCTGCAACAGCACTAGCTCAGATGCTCCTTTATGTCAGTTTTCTCATGACCAATTATCAATATATTCTTTTTGTACACTTCATATCAGTTTTTAAGTATGTTATAGGATTAGTCTTACACACAAAAAGGAGAGAAGGACAACAGTGCCTCTTTCTTTCGCATGGTGCGTGGTTGGCTGCTGGCTGCAAAGATGGTACCTCTCCCCTAACTGTACAATAACTGCTCACCAGCCCTGCCAGAAAGGGCAAAGCAGAGCAAAGGCAGCTGTGCACAGCTCTAGGAAATGGCTGAGGGATTTAAAAAGGAAAAAAGTTATGTCAGACACCACAGAGGAGATGGGGGAAAAGAATCTCCATGAAGGATTTTGCAAATAGAAAGTAAGGAGGAGAAGAATTCCAAAATACACTCCTAGTCATAGGACTCTTACTTTAAAGATTTCCAGCATATGTTGGATACATATGTATCCAATACTCTATTCCATGCATTCTACCCAGAAAATGACACAAAGTGTGAAACAAGGCTTCTTATGTAAAAGGACTAGCAGCATGGACTTGTGTCAGGCTACTCGCTGCCTTCAAGTGGCCTTAATTTAGCAGGATTGAGTTATAGCAAAGCTGTAATAAATTTCTTTGAAGTATCACCTTAAAAAGAAAAATCTATTAAAAAGAGAATGAAATAATGAGATGAGAAATTGTCTGTCTCAGGGAAACGTTTTAGGCACATCTCTCCCTTGTTTATTTGCAGAAGAGAACACAGACACAACTGGGGTATGTTTTACATTACACAACATAAGGGTTTGTGGCATTCC
>NW_009202288.1:34102-44315 GCF_000690835.1 Fulmarus glacialis
TACTGTTAGGTTCTATTATGAATCTGTTTAATATCCTGCGAATGCTCAGAGCCCTTTGTACACTCCAGGCAGGAAGTCTTTAATGCACATACTGAGAAGACATTTCCAACCATTCAAACATTAGATAAATAAGCATGAAAAAAGTCATTCTACTGCAATAATTAAATTCTTCTTGTGCTTTTGCAAGATTTCTTAGAGAACAAACCTCCCAATTCTAGCAGAGTTGTTCATAAAGTCTGAGAAAGCCATAAGGGAAACAAACTCAGTGGAAAACATTGAGTCATTTACCCTTTGTGTTTTGTAGCACTATGAGGTATTAGTTAAGATCAGAGCCTCTCAGTGTTCAGCTCAGAGCAGGCCTTGTCTCAAAGGCGTTTTGTCATTTAAGACAGGTAAGTATCAAGAAGAAAGCAAAAATAGTCCTAAGTAACCTCCATTCTCTAACTGTAAAGTGGAGACTTGCCCAATGCTGGAAGAGCGCTAGTAAGGGAACTGAGATGTCTGGAGCTCTCGTCTGGTAGATCAATGACAATACCGTTCTTGTTCTGATGTTATTATAAGGAATAACTCTGCTCATCTTTGAGAGATCAGAGTCTGGCCCACAGCATCTCATTACTGCTTATACACAATAATTTCTTTTGTATTTCTTTTCTTTTTGCATTGTGAGAATTTCTCAGCCTGTAACAAGTTGAGAGAGCAGCTGGAGAGGAAGTTGTGCCTGAAACTTTCTAGAGCTGAAGATGAAACTACCTGTAGGGGTCAAATATTCTCAGTCAAAAACTTGTCTTTTGGAGACCAGCCCGTGGATGTTGAGAAACAGTTAGAACAGTTGCAGAGGGATCTAGATAGATTGGAGCACTGGGCAATCATCTTTTTTAACAAGAACAAATGCTGGATTCTACACCTGGGAGGGAGTAATGCCAGACACAAGTATAAGTTGGGAGAGGAGTCAGCAGCGTACCCTGGCAGCCAAGAGGGCAAACCACATCCTGGGGTGTGTCAAACACAGTATAACCAGCTGGTCAAAAGAGGTGATTATCCCACTGCAGTTAGCGTTGGTGCGGCCTCACCTTGAACACTGTGTGCAGTTCCAGGCCCCGCCATTTAAGGATGTTAAGGTGCTTGAACCATCCAGAGGAGGGCAACCCAGCTGGTGACAGGGCTGGAAGGCATGTCCTGTGAGGAGCCCCTGAGGCTTTGGGCTTGTCTCGTTTGGAGAGGAGGCGGCTGAGGGGCAACCTCATTGCTCTCTGCAGCTTCCTGAGGAGGGGACGTGGAGAGGGAGGTGCTGATCTCTTCTCCCTGGGATCCAGGGACAGGACGCCTGGGAACGGTTCAAAGCTGCGTCAGGGGAGGTTCAGAATTGACATTAGGAAACATTTCTTCACCGAGAGGGTGGTCAAACCCTGGAACAAGATTCTCAGAGAGGTGGTCGATGCCCCATGCCTGTCAGTGTTTAAGAGACATTTGGACAGTGCCCTTGATAATACGCTTTAACTTTTGGTCAGCCCTGAAGCGATCAGGCAGTTGGACCGGATGATCGTTGTAGGTCCCTTCCAACTGAACTATTCTATTCTAGTTGCAGTTGCTTCTCCATCTTTTACATATGTGAGGAATATAACTCACCACTTGGAAAACAACGCAAGGGTAATAATGTTGGATTTGGAATCTGTGTATGTATCAAATATGAAACTTGGCTTGAATTTTCACTTTCCTTCATAGTTGCTAGGGCCAACTTGACTAGCATTATTTTTAGGAGAAAAATGAGCTCTCTTTTTACAGTCTTCTCTCTGCTGTAATTTCATTGTGTCTCTGCCAGAATCAAGATGAGATGATGCCAAGAAAAAGGATGAGCTCACTGCATTTAACGGTATGAGGTTTCAACAAATAAAAACTACATTACTCTATTGAGAAGTAGGCAATGGTATACAACAGGGTTAAAGGCACATAATTTTTCTTGGAAACAAAATGAAAATGCTTTATTTTTCAGGTGTGAAACTGCCTGCTATTGTTGAGAGTACATTTCTTGAAATACTAAATAATGTACCCCACCACTTGCCAGACTGGCACACCATTCACTAATGGCCATATTTATCTGTCCTACAGCTGCTTATGGGAGAGCGATGTTCAAATGCACTGAATGTTGGCAGCTCTGACTTGCTTTCATGACATTTGTTCCTGTTTTAGATAATTTGAAATCAGGCCATTGCTGAAGTCAGTGAAGATATAATTATAAGGGCATGTGAGAAGATGATGCATATATTTTAAAATGCACCCGTGTACTTTATACACAGATTAAGCCTTCGAATTTAAAGTCTGGTCATAAGTGTAAGTGCTGCAGTGCTTGAGATGCCTCCACCTCCATTGCACGCTAGCGTCAGCATTGCAAGCTGCTTTTTTCTTGTTCTAGGGTATCCATTGGGCTTTTACATGCAGAACTGCAGAACGTAGACCATGAGTGTGTTCCTTAGAATATCTGGGACTTTGCAAGAAGCTTTTCAGGCACAACAGGAAGAAAGTGGACTGGGTGCCTGCCTTGATTGTTTGGCAGGTACTGGAATTAGTGTTTAAGCACATACTGCTGCTCAGTTCAGCCCCTGCTCTCATCTCTGAGGATTTCCTGGCCGTGGTCACTTATGTCTTCTGTCACACGTGTTAAACATTCCCTTTAAGGTTGGT
Source organism: Fulmarus glacialis (assembly GCF_000690835.1). Taxonomy (NCBI): domain Eukaryota; kingdom Metazoa; phylum Chordata; class Aves; order Procellariiformes; family Procellariidae; genus Fulmarus; species Fulmarus glacialis. The sequence continues at coordinate 36,782 of NW_009202288.1, forward strand.
TGTTCCCAGCCCAGCAGGGGCGAAGGCAAATGCAAGTGACTGGTGTTTGCAGAGTAAGTTATGTGTTCAAATTGCTAACTTCCAACTCCCTGTGCAGCAGGTGAGGAAATGGTAGTATACAGCACCACTACTGTGTATCAAGAATTATGTCAGAAAGCACAATTATCTATTCACACTCAGCCTGAAATTTTTCTAGTTTTAGGATTTGCCTATAAACAGATTACTAATCCAAAATGTAAGCTCTACATTTCTACCCTAGTTCCAGTTTGCAAAGGCCCATTCTGCAAAGGCTTCTTTTTTTCCATGGTTTGTAATGTTTGTTCCATAACCAATAATATATTAATAAAGCATTTTGGTGGTCTGCTCCAGTCTAGGATACAAGCTCTCTGTGACATAGAGGCATTACAAATGTTGAACTTCGGAGAGTCACAGGCAGTATGGACATTTCCTTAGGTAGATCTTTCCTCAAAAGGGCTTGTGCAGCTGTGACTCAATTCTGCATCTCTTTTCATTCTTATTCTATTCAATTCTGCATCTTATCACACAGGCTTTTTAAAGGAGAAGGAATCTGGGGTATCTAGGAAAATTCTCCTGCTGGTAGTCCTTAGAGAACTGATGATTGCCCTTCCATAAGGATGGAGTTTCTGATTATTCACCATTATTGTATTGTTATTGCACTTTTATGACTTAATATTAAACGAACAAGATAAATGTTATTGGTAAAACAACATAGTGAAAACAGTAAATTATAAGAAAGAGTCATTTGGATCTTCCTGTTCAAACCCAAGGTATAAGTCTCAGCCTCTGGAATGATGGATTCAACACCCTTTCCACACCTTGTCGACTTTTGGGCTGCATTGAGATGAAAAAGTTCTTATTCCACAGAACAATGAATCCTTCTCAATGGTGCTAGTTCAGAAGAATCTCTCAAAGCTGAGAGATCTATCAACCATTACCTCTCCAGCAGTGCATTTTCTAAGAAAGCCAGAGGCACAGTCTCTTATACAAGCCCCATGCAATGTTTGCAGCGTGTTGCATAAAAATGAAGGAGTCTTCAACAGGGAAAGACAGTTCGGATGTCTATAATGTACATCTGAGCTCATGATGTGTTTGACTGGTTGGCTGGATTTTTGCACAAGGGCTTGGACAGCTACAACTAAATCATTTTATGCAAGATAGGTAGTCAGAGGTGTCAAAGATTGCCTCATTCTCTGTGTGACCAAAATTTAAATAAAACTTAAAGATATATAGTTTTCCCTGTATCCTTATGAAAATCCTTTAACTATGCTGCCAAGTATCCCATGGCTCCTATTTAGAAAGCAATGGGAAGATATGACCCATTCCATCTCCTTCGCTCTTCGTGCAACATAACTGGATCACAGAGTCCCCTCTGACTTTCCCAGTGGTGTCTGCTCCAATGTCTCACTGACACGGAATGACCTAATTTGTTATGGCTGGTAAGAACTGAGAGAAATGAAATCCAGGGTCTGTAGTTAATTGGGGTCGGGTTAAGATGATTTATGATCTGAGGAATGTGCTCACTCTTGACACTATCATACAAACAACAGTATCAACTGGTCTCAGCAACCTTTGGAATCAAATTAAAATTGGGATTTTCCAGAAAATGAGAAATAGCACAGGCAAGACTTGAGGGAGAAGGCAGAGTAGTGGGCAGATGAGGCCGAATTTGATCTACAAAGCCAGGCACCATCTCTTCCCACACTGACCCTCAGTTAACTTTCAAGTCCTGATTTATTGTGATTCAGAGGAGAAATGTTACCAGGAATGGGTCTATGCCAAGAAAATTTCATCTGTCTGGAATCTGACAGGGAAAAAAAAAAAAAAAAAAAAAAGAGGTTTGGAAATTTCAGAGGAGGGTGGGATTTGTCCTAGTTACAGTGTCTCTGTGTTCACTTAGCCAGCTGATGTTAGCAAGTTAGGCTTGCTGAAAAATAGCGTCAAACATTTTTCCATCACTCAAGAACCTTGAGCTTGATCCCAAGACAGCGGGCTGTGCAGTGTAACCCATGACCCTAAACAGCAGGAGCCTTCAGCAGGTTCTCCCATCTCTTTTGCTGTATATCTTAAATCAAACATCTCTTTTTTCGCTGTGGGCTTTAGAAAAGGATTACAGAAGAGTTACCCTATTTTCAAGTCCAAGGCACTTTAACACACTTCAGAAGTTAAATACAGCATGAAAATAAACTCATTCAATACTGATTTTCTTTGAAGAAAATTCACTGGTGTTTTCTTTTCTAGTTATGACTCTGCTTCTCCATTCTTGCTAACTTTGCATCCTGTTCTTAATTACACAAGATGCAAGATGCAGCCATTCATGCGCCCAGGAAAACCAGTGACTGAACACAAATTCTGGGTCTTTTGCCCTCTGGTACCAAGAGGTACTTCAACAAGCTTGGAAAGCCCAGCAAGGAGCCCGAGTCTTAAAATCAATACTGTAAATGTCATATTTCAGGAAATACACAGCATTGCCACTAGAGCAATTACAAATGGCTATGCCTTGTCACATCAGAGAAGAAAGGTATGTGCAAGACCGACAATGATCAGGTTTTGTAAACAGCCAGGGATGCTGTTCAAATTACTCCATCTGCTGCTCAAGATTCCTCCAGACGTTAGTGCAAGTTTTAACCTTAATGCATTCTGTGAAGGTCTGGAAATACATGGTGTATTGAGTCTGCAACCATTGGGAATCAGCCTTCTGTGTACTGCTTTTCTAAAAGACCGGAAAGGAAGCAGTCGTCTCCTGATAGTGTGTTATTACTGAGACCTAAGCACTGTACACATCCTGAAGACTTAGTTTTGTTCCTTTTTCATTGTTTCGGTTTCATTTGTTAATCTCCATTGTTTGTTGGCATTCAGACAAAGGTCTGTGAAACAACCTGCGGAGAGCAAAAGCACTAACAAAGATTGAAAATCTCACAGACAACACTTTCCTATTCCTTCCAGCACTCACATACCTCCCAGAGAGCAGGAATAAGATGTCATACTGCAGGTCTTGTACTATTATCTTGGGCTCTTTTGGTGTTTTGTTTTTAAAAAAAAAAGTAAAAAAACCCCTACAGACTATGGAACTGAGCATTCATGTTTCTTTAGCCACCATATTGACTGAGATACAGAACAGCATCTTTCATACGTTTAATAGCTTTGTGTTAAATAACGTCAGCCTCAGCTCAAAAGATTTGATATTCTATTTAGGAAGACAAATTCACAATTATTCTAGAGCTACAAAGTGCAGAGGAGCACCTTGAACTGGACAAGAATAGCACCAAAAGAAGAAAAGACAGGAGTCACAGGAAAATACAGACCACTCAGAAGGCTAGTCTACCTGAAAGTAAGCAACACAGCTGAACTCATTGCTTTGGAACTCATGTTATTCAAGAAAAAAATGAAAATTAAGTAAACTCATTCCAGCACGCCCACCTTTTTCTATGCTATCACTTCTCTAGCTATGAAATAGAAAAATTTCATCATCACAGGAGTTCTTTCATGGCAAAATTTTGTCCAAAGATACTAATTTTTTTTTTTTTTTTTTTTTAAGTGGAAAAATCAGCCCTATTCTGCCAATGTCTATCAAAATAGGCAGAGGAAGGGAAGGAGAGAAAGAAAAATTGTTGCAAGCCCAGGAGTGGTGGTTATAAGAACTCTGTGTAGGATTCCGTGCTTCTTATTGAACCCAGTCTTGCTTACACATACCTTCACCTGCTGGCTCGGTGGAGAGTGCATTAACCCTTTACCTTCCTGTGCCATAAGAGGGTCTTTGCATACTATTCCACAGGGATATGAGCCCAAAACTTACAAAGCTTCTTAGGAAAATGAATTATCACTATGGAAGGGGTGCAAAATGCTGTATAAGGGCAGAGATGACTGACAATGCAAAAACCAGCCTACACTGAATCATCTATGCTATATCTCAGAGAGTTCATCTAAAGGCACATGCTGAAAGAGCAGAAGAGCATGAGATTGAGTCATGCCCCGCCCCCAGTGGAAGCCCAGAGCACTCCAGTTCCAGCACAGGGAAAGCTGGGAATGTAACTTTGCCCTTATAAATCTTTCTGACCCGCTCTCATCTGTGAGATCGTCAGTGGATGCAGAGTGTGGCAATAACTACATTTGGCAGCGCTCTTTGCTACCTGCAGTTTAACTCCCAACCAAGCAGACTGCAATAACATGGGCTATTTATTCAGCTGTGCCTCTCTTGTGGATCCTGGGGAGAAAATATATGTTCTGGCCTCATTAATCACTTCATTCCTTGCTGGAGTAAACAGGAGGAGCCACAGGGGGTTGTCTTTGCTCAGGAGGTTCTGCAGTGCACAGGGTTTGCTGAAAGGGACACCTTCACTGAAAAGAACACCAAGTTCCTTCACTGGAAGGAGGGGAAAATGAGCTGGGGTGACTACAGATGATAAAGGGAGTGCAAAACAGGATTGAGCAATGGTCCAAACAACTGCTTTCTGTCCCTCCCAACAGATCAAGCAGCATCTTGACTGGTATGCCCTGTGCTGTGCCCGAGGTGGGAAGTGTTTCTTACCATACAGACATTGAAAAGAACATGGATCAGCTACTCCCTGCTCCTGTCTGATTTGTGTCAGAGGAGCGAGGGCATACTCCCAGGCTGCAAAAACTTCTGGGATCCAGGGGTTTGGGATTTTTTTATTTCCTGCTCTAAAGCATTTCTCTTCCTCCATAAGGCACAAAGCAGTGCGCCTTTCCATGAAGGCCTCTGACACTGAGGCGAGGACAGCATGGAGTTTTGTTTTTCAGGACCCAGGCATACTATAACTTCACTTTTCAGACCACCAGAGGTGCCACAAGTTAGGGGAGAACCGTGACACCTTTGAGCCTCAGCTGCTGTGCTGAATGACTAAGATGTGTCAGTATTGGAGTGGTCAGGGCCACTGCAGCTCTGAGAGGGGCAGATGAGACAAGCTAACTCAGCATTTCATGTGAACCACCATGCCGACCCCATTTTAGTTGGAAGCCTCTTAAAGCCAAAGAAGTATTTTTCCTTTGTCCAAGTCTGCAAAAGGATTAAACGCCGAGGGAGAAGCAAACCTTTGGATGATGGGGAAGTATATATGGAGTGAAAGTTCAAAGCAACCCAGTGCTCTGCTGTGTTACTAATATTAGACACATGGCTTTGCCAGGGCATGTACTCTGTATCTTCAGCAGCTTTCAGAAGGGGCCATCACAGTCTCTTATATGGAGAAGTGCTCTGAAAAGGAGAAAGGCGCTGCAAAAACCTGACCAGACAGCAGAGTTCCCTAATAAGTATCTGGCCAGCACATCACCATGAATTTACACTGAAAACTCTGACAAACATAAGTAATCGGTAGGTGCTTTAAAACATTGTCAGAGTTGGGTGGGAAATTTATGGGGTTTTTTTCTTGTGAGCAATTCCTATAACATTCTTACACTGAAAATTATTATAAGGAAAAATAAAGGTTTATTTCAAAAACTTGGATTATTGGTTTTAATTTTGGGCTACTAAGAAAGAGTAATTTCAATTCAGTTCAGAGCTGAGGATTTTTTGCACTGTTGCTGCCCTTTACACGGAAGAGAAAGTACAGCAGGAGGCATGAGATCTGGCCAGGCAGGCAGAGGTGCATGAGGGCCTGCAGCTCCAGCAGGATGTGGCCTTTGATCTGGTGGGACAAGGCTGTTTCTTTACATCTGCTGCTCAGGAACCTCATCATCCCGGCACCCCTAAAGCAGGCAGAGCTGCGCCCTTCCCCAGCTCCAGGGAGGGCACACATCTTGGCCAGTGCTATCTCCTAGTGCCTTTTGCCATTACTCGCAGTGGGGATAGGAAGGGGATTTTCCTAGCTTCCCCATATAAATATATCCACAGTCAGAAAAAGAAGACACTATTCAGCCCTTCAAGACCAAGAGTGGATTATTCTGTGAGGCACATTTATGCTGACTTAAAATGGCAAATTTAAAATTAATTTTATATAAAATACATACTATATTTGTATATCTTTAGGCTTTCACTATGCTATATCCCAGTTTGTCTGGCAAAGAAGCATGAACCCCACCCCATCAGGGACTTCATTCAGAAAATGTGTTGTGCTGTAAATGGATGACTCACTTCTTCCCCTCACTAAGCACCAAGTTCTCTCTTGGCAAGCCTACTTGGCCAAACACCAGGACTAAACAGTTTATAAAGAAACAAGGTAAAAATCTGATAAAGTAGGATCCTCTTTTCAGACTTTCAGAATCTGGAGTTTTAACATAATGGTTACTACAGGAAGAAAAATCTCAGCTCCTGCAGCTCTATAACCTTCCAGTCCCAAGGCAGCTTCTTCAGAAAATAAGTTTTCTCAGATGGTAATTCTATGGATTTTTCGTACTGCTTTTAGAAAGGGTACGCAGAGGTTACACGTTTTTCACCCAGTCTCCTGGTGTTTACAAGCTTTCTTTCCCCCCTCCCCTTTTCTGCTTACATGTAATAAAAAAAAGTCAGAGGCAGCAAGTGAAGAGAAAAGCAAAAGGGGCTAAGTGTCCCAGGGAGCAGATTTGCTGCATTACTTCCAATACTTTTAAAATTGAAAATGTGGAAACAGATTTGACTGATACTTCTGCTTCCACATGGATGTTCTTAGCTGCTTTACTGTGATTCATGTGCAAGAAAAAAGTATGCATTGATTGATCAAGACCTAGCTCTGGATAACTAATTTTCCTAGATACCCGACTTATTTTGAATCACTGAATTTCTCTTCATTTTTATGTAATGAATGGAGTGGGCATGGTGGTGTTGGGTTGACAATTGGACTTGATGATCTTAGAGGTCTTTTCCAACCCTAATGATTCTATGATGTACCACTTTGTAAAAATTTTTTACAAGTTAATTGAGCCAAATTAAACTTAGCTGGAATTTAATGCATAGCATAATCTGAATTATTAGGGTTTCAGGAGGTCTGTGTTAATAACTTCTTTCTAGATGCTTTTCCCAGTTTTGTTGTGATTTAATTATGTTCTTATGTCTGTTGGATCCCTGTTTAGTTTCTGACATAACAGAGCAATTTCCTGAGCAGAGGCAGTAGCAAGGTAGATACTCTGCTTTTTGTCTTAACCATCAATCAATACTGTCTAAAGCTAGACAATGGGAAGCCTCTTTTGGGACCAAAAGAAGAATCCTATGAGAAATGGAATCTTTTTTTTTTTTCCACCTTCTTTTGTTGGGTGGGTTATTTTGAATTTGAGTGCCAGAAAACCCTTTCCTTCATAATGCACTCTTGGGTCCACCAGAATCTTCTGTACTGTCCTCGGCTCAAGATGCCGTGCCAGACTTCTGGCTGATGTCTTTAATGCAAAAAAGCTGAGGGATAATTCTGGGTATACTGGGAATTGACTGTTTGGCAGAGGGAGAAATTAAAAGTCCCGCAAGATGAGCCTGTCGCCAGACCAGCGGTCACCATTATCACCACCCACGCTGCTGGCTGCTCCGCAATTCCCCGCTGAGAACGCCTCAGCTGAGCCCGGAAGCCGGGCGCTGCCCCGGCCTTGCCGCCGCCCC
>NW_009202289.1:0-209 GCF_000690835.1 Fulmarus glacialis
TCCTCCCCACCTCCCGCCCCAGCACCCAGGCTCCTGGCTCCTATCAGCCCATCAGGCTCCCATTAACAAAGGCAGCCCTAGAGAGTTTGCATAGAGACCTGCTCTGCCTCTAATCTAGGTGGGCTAATCGCCTCCCTTGCCCAGCCTGCCTTCCCTGGGTCAATATTTGCTCTGAGCAAACACAGAGCCGTGACAGGTGTGCTGGGGAT
>NW_009202289.1:1089-1489 GCF_000690835.1 Fulmarus glacialis
CCCCCTGTAGGGAGCGCACGCTTGCTTGCAACTCACGCAGGACATGCAAGCTGGTTTGCAGCACGCGTGCCAGGACGAACATACAGTCCATGTGCGGAGCGCACATGGGACGTGCGCGCAACATACAATCATCTTCACCCAAACACATGCATGCAGCGTATGACCTGTGCATGGCACGTGCATGAAGCGACGGACAGGCAGTGCACACACGATACAATCTGCACGCAGCATGCGCAAATGCCATGGGACCTGCACATGTGTGGGATGTGGGACCTGGGTGGCATTGGTACATATGGTGTTTCTGATACTCAGCTTTGCAGGCTGTGCATCCATGTGCCCATGGCATGACAGGCATGTGTAACACGCTAGGCACACGCATCCCTCCTGCGTGGCTGACCAC
>NW_009202290.1:0-23060 GCF_000690835.1 Fulmarus glacialis
GTCACCTAGTTCTGCCTCCGGAACAGCCCTGCAGCGCCCCGAGCGCGGCCGGTGGGGCAGAGGGGAGTTAGGAGGCGATTCGTCTCCTTCCCGCGCCATTTTAAGGCACGGCTGTAACACCGAGGGCGTCTTCTCAGAGAGGTTTCCTGGAGGGCAATTCCCGAGCAGCTCCGGTCTCCCTCATTGAGGAGAAAGTACATATTTAGGAGAAGTATGCGTCTGTTGGGACATCGGCTAGGGGGAATTGTGATGTTATACGAGGGAAATGTGATTTTGGTCTCCAGCAAGTGGAAGTGGCCAATGCGGGGGCCAAAGGGAAGAGCAGGAGTGCAGTGGTGCTGCATGGAACCCTGTGACATTGTGGGGCTGCACCAAATCATAATGCTCCTGGAACCAAACGCTCAGTGGACGTCGGGAAAGTTTAAGGTTATGCAAAAAAATTTGGTCCTTTCTGTGTCAAAAATGTGAGCCTAAATCCTGTTGAGCACTAAAAAGGCCATCAAAGCACCCTGAACTCTGCCAGGAGCTGCCTGCAGAGACACGTTACTCTCTGAGTTTGGCTACAGGCTGCGTCAAACATGGGAAGAGGGCAGCTTCTCCAAGGGGAAAGCCATCAAGGTGGTGGACCAACAAGAAGCCCCCTGAGCCTTGGGACATCGTTGGCTGGAGGGTTCTGAGGAAATAGCTCCCTGCCACAGAACAGCCCAAAGATGTGCAGGTGGTTCTGTAATTCAGCTCTCCCCCTTAGGAAAACTAGCAGAGCAGTGTATGTGCACTTTGCTTCTCCTTTTCAGAGCCAGACTTAGCTAGCTGGGCTTTCCCCTTCTATTTCTGTAAGCAGAAATCCATAGATGACAGCAGTTGTGAAATGCTTGGCCACGCGTTCTACACACTGGAGCTCTGGTCCAACAAATGTTGTGCAATGCTTATCTGTAGGCAGTGGAGCAGGCCTGCTGGGTGCAACTCGGTGCTCGGAATAAAATGTACTGCTTGCAAGAATCTGAGAGGAAGGCAACACGAGCCATGGGAAAATTTGCTTAAAGCCCCCAAGAGCTTAATCCACTTCTATCCCAAATCCTTCAGTCAGTGCAGTTGGGGGGATGACAGACTCACTCGGTGGCCTCTGTCCTGACTGGCTCTGTAACTTCAATCTGGTAATGTTAAAACCTTCAGAGTGATCAACTGTATGTCAGTAGATGAATGGCTTTAATTTAGTCACTTAGGAAAGAGTTCAAACCAAACTCCAGGAGTGACAGTGTCCCTGGCAAAGGTTGGACAAAAAGACTTTTATCTGTAGAACTGGTAAAATTTTTCCATACAGATTGGGTTTTTCTGCCTTCCTCTCCACCTTTTGTTTGCCCCATCTATTTAGAGCGCTTGGGAAAGAATCATTTTGTATCCTGTGTTTTCAGCCCCAATCACAGTAGGACCCTGTCCCGGGTCACTCACTGGGCCCTACCAAAACAAAACATGACTCTCGGGACTAAAATGTCTGGGACAGGACAGCTGAAGGCCATATGCTGCTCTGCCTCATGGAGAGCAACCCTATGGAAAACCTCCACAACCAGTCCCAGCTGTGTGTTCTGGCTTATTAGGAGGAGAGAAAAAAGAGAAGGTGGATCATACAGCAGATCTCATTGAAGATTTGAGGAGAATCCTTCAGTTTGCAAGAAAAAAACAATACTCACCTTATGGCAAGTGTCAGGCAGAGAGGAAGTCACGAAAGTGGTTAGCTCAAAAGCAGAAAACGCTAAAAAACACTTCACCAAGGGCATGCTTCTAGTCATCTATCACCGGTAAGGTAGTTTCAAGTGAACATCTGTCCAGGAAGGCAGCTGGGAGAGGTGCAAAGGACGCCAGCTCGGCTACCAAGCCACCTCGCTGTGGTAGTCAGTATACTTGCAAATAGGCAGTCAGGCTACCTTTGTGTCAGTGAGCACGACCACCTCTCTAAAACATCATGCCCGGGCCACCTGGTGCTCATCAGCCAGCACAGAGCCACCAGGCCTGCAGCAGGGAGTGCAGGGACCAACAGTGAGCACAGGAGGAGGTGGATTTATTTTATACTAAGGTTAAGTTTAAAGCTGGTAGGAAGAAGTTTAAACTAGAAATGACAATACAGCAGGGCCCAAGCAATCTAGGAGAGTTCAAGAGCACACGGACGACAACTCTGGCACAGGTGATCGAGGAGCTAACAAGGAAGAGTGCTCTCCTGGACCTCATACTTACAAACAAGGAAGAACTGGTTGGGGACATGAAGGCGGGGTCAGCATTAGGTGCAGTGACCATGAAATAGGGGAGTTCAGGATCCTAAGAGGGGAGAGTGGGGCAAAAGGCAGGACCACAACTCTGATTTTGAAGAGCAGACTTTGGCCTTCTCAGAGATCTGCTTTTGATACGGTCCTGGAGAGCACAGGGGTCCAGAAGAGCTGGCTGGCTTTCAAAGATCACCTCCTCCAAGCTCAGGGAACATCCATCCCAACAAGCAGGAAATCAAGCACAGGTGGCAGGAGGAAGGCAGACTCTTTTCAGTAGTGCTCACTGACAGGATAAGAGGCACAAACTGAACTGATTGCATCTGAACACAAGAAAACTTTTTTTTTTACTGTGAGGGTGCTCAAAAACTGGAGTAGGTTGCCCAGAGAGGTTGTGGAGTCTCCATCCATGGAGATAACTCAAAATCCAACTGGTCACCGTCCTTGGCAACCTGCTGTAGCTCACCCTGCTTGATGGAGGTTGGACTAGATGATCACAAGAGGTCCCAGCCGAGTTCATCGATTCTGTGATTCTGTGAAGTATTTCCTGTCTGTCTTCTCAAATGCAAAAAGCGACACAGAACTCCAGAAAGCTTGATGTGTGGAGTAGGAAGGCAAGGTCACAAGCTCCCTCTGTATCCCTAAGGGGCTGGGACTGTGCTGGGAAGACAGAGCTGGTCATCCATTCTGTTATTATTGGGGAGATAGACGTTCCTTCCAGATTCATTTTAAGACAGTGTTTATAGTGTCTGTTCCGCCACTGATGAATAGTTTTGCTCTGTTTGTTTCTCGAAGAGACACTTAAAAATCTTGCTCATATTTTTTTAATTGTCATTCCAATTGCCATCCCCTGAGAGTGCCCTTGGTATTATTCAGCAGTGATTGAACGATTCCTATTTGCTGTGAAGGTGACCTGCAAAGCCAAACAGTTTTTTCTCCCCTGCTTCTTTATAATGTATAAAGAAACCAGAATTATATTCACTTATTTTGTTTTTCTAGCATTTTCTTTCCTGCTTTTTTTTTAACCTCAGAACCATAGGCTATCAAGTCACAGCTGTGGGTCAGCAGCAGCTTTCTGACCTCCTCACTGGAGGAGTAGTCAATCTCCCACAACCAGGAGAAGCACAGAGGGCTTTGATGCAGGTGTATCTTCAGCCACAAGAGCTTTCAGAAGACTCGCAAATACCCTGTAACAACAGGTAGGCCTATAAAGAAATCCAGAAGCCACGATGGCAATATGCAATGGAAAGAGAGAAGAGAGAGATGCATTGTCGGTATCTAGGGTTCCTGCAATAACCTGGTCTTAAAATATGTTAATGAGCACTGACTGCATGAGTGGGTCACACTGAGAGACAGTACCAAAACTTTGCTCGTGCAGTTCACAGGGGCGACAGGGAACATGTCAAATAAACTGTGACCGCAGCCCAAGCAGGAGCCTTTCCATCACCGAGGGAGTTGGATGTCTGTGCGCCACTCAGTCAGTGTCTTACCACACAAGCCAAATTTAGCCCGCAATGAATGTCTACAGCAGGGGTTCCACTGATGAAGTTAAATCCGTTTCCAAGCTCATTTGCTTGCTGCAGAATATTATTCTTCTGTGTGCAAGATACAAGTGTTTGTAGGGTAAGACTCATGGGGAGGTTTCAGTCCAAAGCAAAATCGGGGTTGAGTTGTTAAAAGAGTTCTCAGCAGTCACAAGTCTGGCAAAAATCCCATGCAGGGCTGGGATTTCACCCTCTGGCTGTAATGGAGTTACGCCAGCAGAGACATTGGTCCAAACTCCGTCTTTTCTTTCAGTTGCTCAGTATTCAGTGCTGCTGGAGTCCCAGAGTAGCTCTTCCCACAAAAAAATCTGCCAGAAAGAGCCAATGTTTAATATTTCATTGTACACAGAGATTAAAAATGTACAGAAGCCTGCAAACGGCACCTTTAACCAAACCTTACCAGGCCATTACCGTGCGTCTGACAAGCTCCTAAATTAAGCTGCAGGTTTGGTCAGCTGTTTTTTAACATTGATGACCCTTCAGCTCCCTGATGACACTTCAGCTCCCGTTTAACAAGCTGGCAGCCAGTCTGGTATTCTGGAGACCCCAGAAAACAGTGGTTCGGTGCCTTCAGCATCTCTTGAGCACACCATATTCAGCCATCAGGGTCAGGATTTCCCCAAGGAAATATGAATGACTCCAGGGGAGGCCACACAGGCTTGAGAGGAACTTCAGCCAGAAGTCAGTGGGACAGATGCGGTGGGGAATCCCCACTCTGTTGGGGTGGGGGTAGTTTCAAGCATTTAGTGCTGCCCCCGGCTCAGGAACAGAGATCCGAGCTGCCTGCTGCCCCCCCGCCTCAGGGCAGTGTGCCTGCACGATGCCTGAAGCAGGAAGGACTGCCAGGTGTCTGACGCCGGGATTTCAGGCAGCTTTGTCTGCCTACCTAGCTGTTAGCTAAGAAAGCCGACTGCAAGACTGAGTAGTAGGGCACTGTAACGTACCACAGAAGAAAAAAAGAAAAAATTGCAAAGTAAACATTCTGAATTTTCAGCATTCTTTCCAAAGGAGCCACGTGCATGTCCCGCAGCACTAACGTAGCCCTTTCTTCCTGGGCTCCACACATTTTAGCAGGTGTTTTCATCTGGGGACTCAGTCCTGCAAGCCGTTCATGGAACTTCTTTACTTCCCTCTTTCAATTAATCCCACACACATCAGTAGGATGACTTACATGAAATCCCTGGTGTGGGGCAATTCTAGGGCAACTTTCCTGCTCAGCTGTGAATCTGGGCTTGGACCAGAGGAATTTGGGTCTAAATTTGCCCCATACAGATGGACAGCATAGGAGCTAGTGCCTCTTCAGCTATTCAATTAGAGTTCCGAAGGACTATGCACAACGAGTCTCAAAGATTTGTGGGCTTAACATCCATTAACATTCACAGTTGCTTTTCTTGGGTCTCCAGCGAGTGCTGTAGCAAAAAACAGACCTCACAGCCTTGCTCCTTCATCAGACTGGTCTTTACTTAAAAGGTTTAACAAGTGCAGATGGGGGGATTAGCACTTTCCCACTGTAGCTATGCCAGAATAACCCCCACTCTGTTCACAAGGACACCAGTCACAGTCACCTAAACCAGTACAGTAACTCCTTTTTACATAGGGAAAAGAGATACCAGCTTTACACCAACAAAAACATGGAGTGATCCCTTAAACGAGCCCTGCTGCCATGGTTGGTTGGCTTATACAAGAGACAAATGCTTCAAGTCAGAGGAAGAAGGCAGTTCCAGCAGGGCGCAGAGCTCAGCACAGACCTCTGCCTTTTCCTGAGTGAGCTGAGTCACCTGTTTCACACACACACCAGGCTCAGCACAGGGCAGTCAGCACTGGGGAGTTGTCTGAAGTGGCTCAGAAACCCTTAAAATACCAGCGAGGCGGGCCCTTTCCTATCGGTTGTAGCCAAGGGAGGCAACACAAGGTTTCAAAAGGCTTTGCAAATGCTTTCTCCTTTTGCCAGCCCTGTCTCTGCCAGGGGTGATTCCTGCAGGCTAACCCACGAGTTTGTCCCATGACACCCCCATAGCAGCTACACATGCCCTTAGAGATGAGGAGGATCTCTTAACTCTTTCCAACCCAGGAAGGGTTTTGCTTCTCACCTCTTCTCCACTGCCTGGAGGAGGTATGCAGACAGACCACACCGCCCTGTCTGCCGGCTGGCTCCACAGAGGCTAATGGGCTGGAAGTTCAGTGTTGGTCTTGCATCACCTAGTGCTGACCTTCAAAAGAAAAATAGGGGATTTATGTCCAGGAAGGAGGCTTTGAAGATTTAATTTGGTTTGGATTTGTTTTTTGTAATGGGGATTTGGGTTTCTTTTCTATGTTGTTGGGGGTTTTTTTGTTTGGGTTTTTTTGTTTTTTTTTTTCTGTAGCAGTATCTGCTTTTTCCTGAAAGTTTGTTGGTGGTCTTAACAATATGGACTTCTACCTTTCTCAAATCTTAATAAGCAATAGGCTGTGTTAAAGGTGGAACCCCCCTCCTCCCCGATCTTCCGGCAGGTCTGTTCCCTAGGCAGAGGAACCACGTTTTGTTCGCAGTGCCACAGAGCTGAAAGAAGACGTGATGACCCCCACCCTGCCCCAGGTAGTCACCACCCTCCTCCCTGACCTCCCAGCACTGCTCCATGTGTGACCGCTGCGTTTCTGTTAGGCAGACAGCTTCGCTAACAAGTCAGAAGCGGCTGCAACACCTGGTGGAAAAAGGGGGGTGCGGTGCTGGGATGAGTAACTGTGGGAATATTAGCCCTACCCTCCGTGCTGTGCAAACAACGCGGCCGTGCTGCCGGTGATGTGGCTTATAGCTGGCAGGCGCTGGGCACGGAGCAGGCTGGTATCTGCAGAAGAGCATGTAGACACAGTCTCTGTTGTTTAGCTCTGTGTTAACAGCAGAAAACAAATCCTAAGCGGACTAAACAAATCTCATCGTGCTTCATAAATTACTAATTCAGCCTCCTGCAGACTAATAGGGAATCAAGCTGTTTACCTCAGAGTACGACACATTTTTCTTTTTTGCCTTCTCCCTGTGGCACCTGTAGATGTATTCGGATGTGCAAAGCTTTGTGTCAGTGACTAATGAGTACCTAACAGTTGCTGCAGGTTTCTATAGGCTGCACATTATCACTCCTATTTACGACATCAGGAAAAGACCTAAGAACCATCCACCTGGGCCAAAAAGGGTCAGCAGATAAAAAATGCTCTTTCAGAACATTAAGCCTGGCACTGCGGCACATTTCAAGTGCCACTGGCAACACGAAGAGGTTTTGTACCACAGCTTTTGCATTTCTACTTCCATTTTCTGACCATATGTAAAATCAACATTCCTGCCCAGATGGGATAACGAAGGAAACCGTTCCTTCTGAAAGCCAGCGATGTACGTGAAATCAAATGGGTACTCTAAGCGGTCTTTTCTGATGAGCACCTCTAGGAAGATGCTGCTTGAAACAAACCAAGTTGTAGTTTGGGATATTTTAAAACAGAAAAAAAAAAAGCCTAACTCATAGTGATAACGTGTTTGTAGGAACCATTTTACTGTAGTCTACATTGTTGCCCAGTGTTGTGTTAGGGTGTGGGAGGGAATGGAGAAATAAACGGAGTACAGTGAAAGCTTCCTAGGGCTTCCCAGCTCTTGGACTTGCTGATGACTGACATGTCGTTCAGGAACACAGGTTCCTGGATATTCCTGAATAATTCAGCTGAGAATAGGACCATCCACACTGCGAGTTATTCGGAAATAGGTGTTGCACTCAGACTCGACTTAAGGGCATGCGCTCAGGAGGGCAACACCGCCAAGCTGCTCCGGCATTGCACAAACGGGGACGCAAACGGGGACGGAGCCGTCCAGCTCCTTATGATCCCGCAGAAACTCCAGGCATGAAAGCTGTGCAGCAGGCTATCAGGTTACGAGCCTCAGTCATCAGCCACAAACCAGCCGGGTGATCATTCCCTCCTGGCATCTTACACCTGCCAGCAGGTTAACTTTTAGAGGCCTGATTTAGTTCTCACTGCAGTCCCTGGGAGCTCCTCCGAGAAGGCAATGCCAGTGGGGTAGGCACCACGTAGTCAAAGGGGATTTTACCTACGCTTCAAAAAAAAAAGATCTATCAGATGTCTCAGTGAATACAGCTTCACTTTAGGAAAGAGGAGAGTGATTCCTCACTGGCACTGCTGGGGAAATTATTATCCCAAGACATCAGATGCCTTCACTGCTTTTATTTAAAGAGGTTTGCCAATTGGGTGCGTTTCCGCTATTGTAAAGCTTGTACTACCGTGAAATAACTATTGTTTTTGTTCTGCTGGGTCTCCTTGACCAATAAAAGGCTTTAATTATAGTAAAATATCAGATACTTTCTTCACGTTGTGTAGCAAGTCACTCCGTTCCCTTCCTGTTACTTTCGGATATATATAAAGGAGAGCTAAAAATCTGATTCTTGTACGGACTCATTTTTTCTGTGTTTTTAACCACAAAGACAACAGTGCTGTCAAGTATACTGCTTCCTGAGGTTATATTTAAAGCATTTCTAAGAGTCTCATCTTTGCTGGAGGGTGGTGTTAGATAATACTTAATAAAATATATTTTCTGCAAAAGGGTAATTAATTATCGGAATTAAGCTTAACAAGCAAACATAACTAAAAAAAGTCTTATATAGCTGGAGGACCAAAAATTCCTTCAGGTTGTTCAGTTTGCAGTTGTATTATCTGTTGATGCAGTAGTTTCATTAAGTTCTCCAGTCAAGCTAGACAATACTGAAATATTAGCATACACGAAAATTATTTTGTATTACAGATATTTCAAGCTTCTTTTGTAATTTATAAAGAAATAGAAGAGCAATTATGTAAATCATCTTTATTGTATGTGGATGTTGACCTCCACCTGATACAATCCGAGGGTTGTGTCTGGCATCTTGAACTGCAGGAGGAGCCGATCCTTAAAAATTCCACCCAGCCATTGCAGAAAAATACCCTTAGCCTCTGCTCCAAAGGCTGAATACAATAGCAAGAAAAATCTGAAGGACCCTACTTCAAATTTGAAACTTGGTTCTCTTTTTCTCTCACATCTCTGGAACGATTAGACTAACTATGGAGCAAGTAGTCCCAATGACAACAGTGAAAAAAGGGATGTTCCTGAAGTTCCTAAAGGCATGTTCCTAAACCACCTGAAGCAACTTGTGAAAGACGCCAGATGATGGTTAACTGGCAGGGCCTTTGCTGGGCAGATGACCATGAGCCTAGAGTATGGTTCTTGCCGAGTTGGTTTACTTCATATGATGAAGGCTTTAGTGTAATCAAAGTCTTTAATCCGTTGGGCGTGTGTGTATCCTGAACTTCAGTGTGAAAGGTTAAAGCCAATACACGTTTATTATCAAAGTTTTGTCTTACTCCTTCTAGAGCAATATTTTAGGTCCTGCTGGGTTCTCTGATTTTTCCTGTACCAAGAGGGAGTTTTTCCAGTAAACTACACTACAGATTTGTTAGACTACTGTTTCATACACTGTTAAAATATTGTTAGGTAAACTAAAACAAAATCCTAGCAAAACAACCCACTTTTACCTTGCAATACTGATGAAATATAATATTTTACACCTGTGTGGCATCTTCCACTGGATAGAATCCAGGCATGTTATCCATGGTATATTAACTTAACCTCTTGAAATGATTGTAAATTAATGGATATTATATTTGGTTAACAGATGAGGAGATATTAAGGAAAGTGGGTACCTTCTCAGTTTGGGACTTGCTAGATTTGGGAGTAAAATCTGTATTTCCCCAGTTGTATCGCAATGTCTGGTATTTCTTTCCAAAGCAAGCAAACAGCAAACTACCAAAATGATCTCACCACTGACATGAGTAGGAGTAGTACTTAATTCCCTGATGCGAAGTATTTTCCTGTGATATCCTCAACGCATTTTACAGGTCTGGGTAAAGTCAATCTGCCTCTCACTCCCACATTGGCTCACACGTGGAGAGTCCGACTCAGAAAGTACTTACTGGGACATATGTCTCTCCACGGAAAGTCTTCCATTTTGTCTGGTTTGTTTACTTCCCGTAGGAACATTAGGAGGTACATCATCCGCTCATTGTCTATACAGTCATTTAGTCATCAGTCCCTTATGCCTGTGCTTCAGCTGCTGTGATGCAGAACTGAGAGACACGAACACCTCAGTAACACGGTTCAATAATCCTCTAAATAAGTTAGATCCTGATTGTCGTCAGGTGCCACGTAAAAGAAGATACGTAATGACGCACATTGTGAATATTTTGGGGTTCAGGTTTTCCACCTTCAAGCTCATTTTTATCTCGTGATACAACAAGAGTTCTTAAAACGTTCATATAAGCCGGGCTTTAACCAGGTGTTAATTTCAGAAGCTTGATGGCACCTTTCTGGTTTTGAAAGCCAGCCCTATATTGGAACTATAGCGAAACTCTGCAACACACACATGCTATTTTAAGAAAAACTCCTCATGATATTTGTCAGCCTAGCTACCGAGGTGAAATCGTGGCCAGTCCAGCATAACAAAGAGATGTCCGTCTGCAATGCACAGGGACCATCGAGCAATACCAAGGACACATTGCTGACATCAAGGGTTTTGTTTAGCCTGACAGAAACCCTCTCTCAGCATAGCCCCTACCGTGACTGCTCACCCCCAGGAAACCCCGCTGAATTCCCAGCGCCGGGAGCCACTCCTGCAGTTCCCCCCGGCCTCTCCAAAGCCTGCAGAGCAAGGGAGCTCCCTCCTCTGACGGCCTTTCTGCAAGCCTGCAGAACCACGGCCGCGTCTCTCTCCCTGCTGTTTATTTTTCCAAAATGTGTCTGTGCCAACACGACCGGGTTTCTTTTCCAGCCAGATAAGAAGAAATGGCTTTTCCTACCACTTCCCTAGAGTTAGGAACCGTGACATTTACATATATTTATCCCAATCAATATTGCTGTATTCCTGAACAGGAATATCAGTAAATCCTGAAGAAGATAAAAAAAGAAAGATCCCACTGTTGTATTAGCCATTCCAGGTTCTCTCGCTTTATTAAAATTTTTAAAAAACCTCCGCATTCACTGAATTTGGTGGTCCCTACCCCAGATAACACACATCTCAACTTCGCAGCTCTCCTTAATTAGCAGGTAGCAGAGCAACACGTAATTAGCAACGTGTTGTCTGTTTTCAGCCAAATGATGCACCAGGGGAGGGTGCAGAGAGCTCACGTGCAGCAGATGTCACGCAAGCCACTCCGTGCTGGCATGATGGTCACGCAGGTTCTTTTCCTGGGAGAGTCATCAGGTACAGGTTACCCAACACCTCAGCAGAGAAGTGTAAGAGTGATGTAAGAGCATCATTTTGATAGCCACCCTCTCATTTCATGGGGTTGATTTGGCATGGAGATACCTGGTGTGCAAATTGCAGACCAGCTTAAAGGCTTTATAAATAGCCCCAGGCTTTCTATCAGCCGTCACTCCCCTCATCCCAGTAGCAAGAGGTGTAACAGTGGCAGGAACCCCATTGCTGAAGGTGCGTCAAGCAACTGAAATCGGCAGTGGTGGCTAGTGCAAAACGCTTGCTTTCTTTAATGTCAAGACCTAAGATTGGGAAATACTTATTTTTACCAAGACACGAGTAAAGACATGGCAAAACAGTTTCAGGTCCATGGGAATTTAGTCAAACTGCTTCGGTTTATCAAATGGAATTAAAAAAAACCCAGCTGGTTTTGGTTCAGCTTGGCATTAACGGGCATCTACCCAAGTTGCCAGAGTACTTCGTAGGAACTACAGTTACGTTATTTCATGCCCCATTCTCCTACATGGACTGTGTTCCCCCATTAAATTTTCCATCCCACTGCCCCCTCTCAGCAGCGGCAGAGGCCCCGTGTGGTTTCCCCGGCCAGGACGCAGCACAGGAGATGCTGCCCTGCCGGGAATCTGGGCCACGGAGGAGAATCAAGAACACGGGGCATCCAAGCCGCGGTTCCCGTGGGCACTGCCGCTGCTTGGGCAGGGGACTTCTCTGCCAGGCTGACCTGGCCAACGCGGCTTCAGCATTTCGGAGTCATGGTCTTTTTCAGCAAGGAAAATGACTGTCTTTGTCCTTCCCCTGGGGCAAAGTAAGTTTCAAAGTACCAGAGTCCTACGTGGGACAAAATTTGTTGTTACCAACTCTCGGGCCGCAAGCCCGGGGCCGCTCAGCCCTGCCTGGGGAGGGTAGCCGGGTGCGAAGGCTGCCCTGCCTGCGCCCTGCCGGCGGGGAAGGGGACGGCCACCGGCAACGCCTGGGAAAGCAACACAAAAACCCAAACCACAATCTGACACTGAAAGCCAGAACACCGTCAGTGGAGCTTCCCCGGGCTTCCTTATCAAAACTGACAATTTTGCATGCACGCTGCCAGCCTGCGCACAGCACCGCAGTCGCCCCGGGACTGCCTCCCCCCCGCTGCACACTGCTGTGCCAGGGGCCCAGCACACAGCTGAAGCCAGCACCCAAAGGATTAATTCTGCTCAGGGAAGTATCACTGATTTGAAGAATCGATCGCTAGACACCAGATAGTTTTCGTGGCCGGTAATTAAACCAATGTGGACATCCAAAGGGCAGTTCCCTTGTCAAGTGCAGCGGCTCCTGGCAGACAGAGCTCCCAGCTCTCCTGCATCCCGCCGTTGCCATGGCAGCACGGAGGATGTGCACCTTAGCGCTTGTTAGGTTCCAAGAAGCATTTCCCATGTGAATCGGGCTGCGCAATCACAGGCACAGAACTGTTAAACCATCACGGTATGAAAATTAGCAATGGCCACAATTATACGAAACTCGAAAAGCTGGAAGAGCACTCGTTGTCCTTGCGCGTTGGCTGTCCCTGTTTAAGGCTTTATCTCTTGACTTCCAGAACACTCCAATAAGTAGTGTCTGCTACGTGGGGACATCAGGTAAACAGACATCCTTTGACTCTGCGTTTGACAAAGGAGCCCTCCTCCCTTTCCACTCCTGTTGCAGTAATTCCTTTAATATTTACCCCCCACGCAGTGTTTATTCTGCAGTCAGAAAGGAAATTCATCTGCTGTGCCTGTGCTAGCGACCCCCTGGAATTGCCAGCAGCAAATGTAAACTCCAGCCTGACCTCCTGGGTCTATAAAGCCCATTCCCCTGGCTCACGCTCTGCTGGCTTAGTTTTTTAGGATTCCACAGATGCCAAAAGTAATCTTAGTTTACATTAAAGGCAGGCAGGTCAAAGACACTCCACTGAAACCGAGAGCATTACTTGCATGAGTAGGGCCTACTCACAGGAAAATGTTTACTGGTAGAAATAGGGATTAAAAGACTGAAGCCATCGGACCGTAAGTCTCTTTTTTGCTGTGTCAGGCCTTGAATATGTAAACTGGTCACTGGAGCTGAAAGACTCCCAGGATGAGGTTGCCTGGAGATGACAGCCCCACCTACATTCCCCCAACGTTAGGCTTGGGGCTTTTGAAGTTTCTACCATTCTGGAGGACACCCAAGCCTAATTACAACAGGGAGTGGGTGCTGCCAAAAGCACAGAAGCTGCTGAAAATGTCTTCATACTCTAATACTGCAAAAGTGGCTCGGTGAAGCTGAGCCAGGCTCTGGCTCCCAGCAGAGCGGTGTATTGAGGAGCGAGGTGGTGACAGGGAGTGATGAAGCACCCACGGCGGTGACCCTTTCAGGGCTGTCACAACACCCTGCACCGGGACAGAGCGTGCACTCGCTGGCTGGCACGTGGGTCTTGTAAAGTACACGAGGGGCGCAACCTTTGACAAGGTCAGGAACAGCTTTAGGGTGACCCAATGTGTTAATTTGAGACATTTGCAGCAGAGGGGGAACCCTGCGATGTTGAGTCATGTCACACAGCCACTATTTTGGGCCGGTGACTTGGCTACAGCCTGGGGTGCTGCCCTGCCTCCCACTGGTTAGCTGTGGCACAGGGAAGAGGGGTTTTGCCCAGATGGTGGCCTGAGAGTGTGAGACAAAATGACTCTGGTGTCTCTTTCTCTCCTACTTTCACCTAAAAGAAAGTCTGCCTTTTGCAATGCATCCACCACCAGAAAACTCAGCAGTCTTCTGTGATGGCTCCAGCTCTGTCACAAGCTCTGTAGCGGTGGACATCACAGCACTGACGTCTTTGCAGGATAGGGGCTAACTCTGGTTAGGACCTCCCTGCACTCGTCACCTCGATACCAGCTTCTCTCTAACCGTACACAATGCACAGCTCCTCGGGAGGATGACTAGTACTCTGGTAAAAACTGCTGCGCTGGGAAGAGCAGCAATCTCTGTGGGGTGGGTAGGAGCGATGAGGAGAACGTCAACGCAGGGACAAAGCAGAGAGCCTCTTCCTAGCAGCCTCCAGCAACAGCAGCATTTCAAACCCCCACGTATGTGCAAGCCGATACTTCAATGCCTTCAGGTTGCTATGGACAACCAAAGATTTCTAAACTGTCTTACAGAGCAGAGCCCTGTCACACTGTACACGGTAACAACACTTGGCATTTTTATTACCAAGAGCTCTATGTCAGAAGGTAAGAAGTACTGTCATCGCTTTGCAGCTGAAGATACTGGAGGTATGATCAGTTTTAAATAAAAGCGATCCCTCAGGTAAACCCCACCCATTTAAATGCTCTAGTACCTGAAATCACCTCCTCAAACATACAGCCCCTTCAGATAACCCACGCAACGTCTGGGGCTGAAGCACGGGCAAACTATGTGGAAGCGAGTCACTGGGATAAGAAGCACAGGCTCTAGAAAACGACAGGGGGATTACTGGGAAGAAAGGTCCCTGGAGTGAAGTTTCCCCGTACATGTAATCCAGGCTGCAGCAAAAATGCACGTTTATTTACAGAGCAGCCTCCCGATGGCACGCACAGTGAGTGGCATTTCCAAGGGCGTGCATAGAGCCGAGAGGAGAAAGCCAGGGACAGGGTGCGGAGCCTCAACGCCCCCCCAGCCGGCCCGCTGGCGTCCGCCCTGTGCAGCGCATCCTCATCTCACACGCCTTCAGAAACCCGGATATTTAAAAAAACACGCCCACAAGTTCTTTCTTTGGATCTATCTCATGATCGTGGCGTTATTAACGCTGTGCCTTCTGGATGCAGAGAGTACTGTTACCTGCATTTCAGACAGGGGAAGCGAGGTAGAGCAAAATGAAGTGACCTACCCAACACCATGCAAGAGGTCCGTGGCGGAGCTGTGGCAGACTTAGGGCTGCAGAGTCTGCTGACAGCATGGCAGTTTCTATCAGGACCAAGACAACTATGAAATTTAATAGCGTACTCCCATTTTAAGCTGGCGAAAATGCCAGTACAATCTGCAGAGTTACAGAAATTCACCCCCCACAACCTGTTGCCTTAAGCGTAGAAATATACTTTCATTTGCTCTAAAATGAAAACTGTGATACAAAATGATGCAAGATAGTTAATAAAATTACAGTCTCTGAACCATTCTTTGGCTTGGCGCAGAGAAAATGTCGAGGAAAAAGATCTAGGAGTAGATTTTGCTTATCCTTCTCCATCTACTCAATGCATGCCCTCCTCTCAGCAGATCTGCAAAGCGCCACCGAATTTATCTTCCCACCAACACAGACGCAGAGAGCACACCTCCGTGATTAATGGAGTTTGATACCCGAGGAGTTGGTTACATTGCAGCGGAGAATGAGAAATTTGATTACCGCTAATACGGTATTGACACAAATGTCAATGCTGTAAGGCAAGCAATATCGGTTTGAATCAAGGATCCCTTTCATCATTATTATTTTTGTTTGCTTCTTCCATTTTAATAAGCTGTTGCTCTGTGTATTAACCAAATACTCCCAACTAAAACTATCTGGGGACAATTTAGTTTTTATGTAACGCTTCATTAGGTAGGAGGCACCTTTAACAAAAAGGTGCTGTGTGTTCACGTAGCCCTATTATCATTTAAACACACAACACTCCAGCTGAAAACTCCGGTCAGCTGATGCCTTTACCTCAGTGATAACTAACCCGTTGTTTTATCAAAGTCAAACACAGTGGGAAGCGGGAATAATGGCTTTTTTTTTGGTCTCTGGAGAATTACACTGATCAAATCACTCAAATCTCGACCGGGCAAAAATTAAATTAAGCCTGGCGATGCCGTCACTCAGCCGAACGGCTGCGGGAGTCTGATCTGCGGGTGGGGATCTTTCCGAGCAAAGGGCCCGCGGCAGCGTGGCGGGAGGCTTCCGCGCGTCAAGCCTTGTGTTCCCCTGGCCGCCCCTTTGCGTGGGAAGAGGACCATCCCTGCCAGCTGGGCAAAGGCGTAACGGGGCTACTCTGCTGGGTTGTCTGGTGGGAGCAGTGTGGGGCTGAAGGGCTTTGCACTCAAACGGCCTTTCCTGGTTCTGGACTTCCTTGGCCAGGCTCCCGGTTTTGGGCTGTGGTGCCTGACCCGGGCCTTACCTCCTGCCTCCCTCCCTTCCTCCCCATTGCGGAGGTCTGGGGGTCTCCTTCCCGTGAAGGACGATGGCTTCAGCTGTTTTTCCCTGTCTGCCTTTTCATGAGTGAATCTCATTTCGATGCTTTCTGACGGTGCCTCCCGCCTCTTTGGGCTCTTCCAAGCACTGCCTGCAAGCCCCAGGTCTCAGATGGCATCCAGCTTGGCGGATGGAAATGGGTCCGTGAAGAAACCCAGTTACCCTCACTGAGCGATCATTAAATTTCCATATCTTCAAGGAGGCATTAGCTTAGCTTCTGACACAAAAATCAAAGATCACTACCCAAATGGTTGGTCATTAGTGCAATCCATTAAACAACCAGAGACATGAGCTACAGTTACACCAGTGAATAGAAAAATTGTATGGAAATGCCATCCACTTCACGCTGCAGGCTATGAAACAGGCAACAGCTGTGACAAGAAAAAACATTCCCTTCCCCATCACTGGAGATTTTAAAAACCGAGTTAGACGAACACCTGCCTGGTGAAGGTAAAGCCAGTCACGCCCTGGGGCAAAGGGGTAGCCTAGACGACTTTGAAAATGTTATCCAAGCCCTATTAGCTACAGTCATACGTGTCCAACCCTTCACAGCGGCAGCGCTGACTAGTCAGAAGTCGGTGTCTGCTGGCAGATGAGATCACGGTTACTACAGTAACCACAGTGATTTTCTTTTCTAAGGGATAGACAGAGGAGGTTTTTTCCTCAAATTGTAAGTATGCTCAACTCCCATGCTTAAATACCTGCCGCTGCCAGGCTCTGCAAACTAGCCCTGAAACAAAGAGTGACAGCAATGCTTGGTCCATGCGTGGGCAGTGGTGGTACCCCCCGGTACCCACACCGGACATCACAGGGCTGCTACAGACTTATGACCGCGTTCTCAAGAACTTTTTTTTTTTTTTTTAAAAAAAAGGCTCCACAAATTTCCTCCCTCCAGATGCAATGCTCAGGTTTAAAAAATTGCAAATTAAAAACTAACGGAAATAGCTACAGAAATGGAGAACCGTAACAACCAAGAGAATTTAGGGTCTCATTGGTAGGCCAGGAGCAAGCGTGGTGTGAGACTGGAAATTGCTGTGCGCCCTGTAAGTAAGATACATGGACTGCCCTCTACAGTATATCATTAGACTGCGCTTAGTTGGCGTGCTCCTAAGTCACTAGGACTATTTTAAAATTCAAGATGTACGTTTAATTTATCCTCCCACTTACCCATACCATTTAAATCTAAGTGTGAAAGCTTGATTGCCACATTTATCTTTCTTTACTTTAGACATTTCTCCATTGCTTTATGTTTACTTTCCCTAACAGAGAAATAAATGTTATTCTTCCTTTGGTAAGCTACTAAAAAATCCTCTATTGGTACTCATATTGCTGACAGGGATATTCTCTAATGCTTCTAAGCCTCCAGTCCTTATTTGGGGAGTCATTACTTGGGAAAAACTTCTTTTGATTCATCAGACTTGGCCTGAAATTGAACTGACGGAGCCTTTATTCACCCGAGGTACACCAGTAAGAGCAAAGGCTCTCTAAACTGGCCCTGATGTATGCAAGTGGGACTTAACACCTCCCATCCCAGCACCGATCAACTGCAGAGATCGTCCTAAGCATATTTCTAATGCTGTGTAAGTTTGATGTTTTGTATGAACTTACTGATGCCTAGCTTTATGCCTTGTATCCCATTTTCATTGCCATATGTAAAACTTGGGGTTTTTTTCCCCTCTATGGAGGGGCACTTTTAACAGCATCACGGACTCCCTTTCCCCAGCCCATAGTTTCCCATCCTATTATATTTATGTCTCTGCTTGGCTTTCTCTGCCAGCACATTTGTTGAGAAAATAACTACCCTTGGGGGCAGATATTTTTATATTTTCTTCATGCCTAAAATAATTGTATCTACTTATTAAAAACCTCACTGACAGTATGGTACAATAACCTTTGTGATTTATTTATCTTTCAGTGAGCTTTAAAGAGAGCTACTGCCTCTTTTCCAACTTTGTACTCTATAGTCCATAATCAAATGCAGCCGTGCGCTCTGATGTTTGTAACATACTACAACAAGAAATTGGTCTTTGAATCACATTTATTCTACCCTTATCTAGTTGATTTACTGGTTCCTCAAATATTTGCTTCCTTATACTATCTTAATTGAAGATTCCTCCTGCCTATATTTTCTTTCACCGCTATTCTACAGAGAACACCACTCCTAGCAGCACTTTCATGCCGTCTTCCCCATTTTCTGTGCACTATACCTATTTTTTTCCATCGTGTTAGTCTTTAAAAAATCCAACTAAAAGATTTCAAGGGCATTAAAACCAGCTGGATTCCATAATGCATTTTTCCTTTTCCCCAAGGAAGGTCTGCCTTCTGAAGGCACAGGCAAAACATATATAATGATGCATCATGAAGGAACCTCCTTAAGGTCCCTTGCCCTTGTCTTCTGTATGCCCCGTATTTTTCTGATAACTTTGTATGCAAGGCAAAGCACCTATTAGTTGTGGGTTTCTTTATGTTTTCCAGAAGACGAGCCTGGAAACACAGCCAAAACCTCACCAGTTTCTGGTCTGTTCCTGTCGTTCTAGCTTGGAGTAACTCAACCATAATCAACGTTCCGCTGGTATAATGGAGATCAGCATCTGATCATCTCCAACCTGCCCAAAGCAATGTTTGATACGCCCAAAATCAAGAAGTTTCGCCTTCCTGTGGTGTCAGCAAAGTACTCATGGTTCCCTCTGAATGGGGGATCACAGACATCCTGACTGATGACACTGTTGGATAGGGCTCAATGCAAAGCAGCTCCTTCACCCTGTGCCTTGCTAATGAGAGATGACTAGTAGATATTGGAGTGCATTTATTCCTGTGACCAGTGAGGTGGACTGATCCTTGCATTGCCCCATGTCTGCCAGCACTGTCTGAATTAGCCTCGGAGGGCACTGAGGCTTTTTTTAGAAGAAGCTGCTGATTTCAAGCCTCTGCCCTGCGGTGGAAGCTCTCGGCTGTGTGCCGAGGCTCTCGCAGAGCTCAGCTTGGAAACCGGGAAGAGACTAGAAGCAGAGACATGGTTTTTCCAAACAAACAATGAAGCTTTGCTAGCTCAGCCTCACTATCAGTTGGATCTGTACCTGTGAATGAAAAGCAGATGAAAAGATCTACATATTTGATCTGTTAGGTGTTTTTTTTTATTAAAATCAGGTAACTGGAGCATGGGAACTTTCATCACGGAGCAGACTAACAACGCAAAATTGTAAGCGAAGAGTACCAAGTGCTTGGAATAAAACAAAAAAGAAATGGTTCTGGTTCTTCCAGAAAAATACCAAACAGAAAATGCAGTTCTTAAACCTATTAGAGAAGAGGCAGCCCCATGTCGTGGGGCTGGTACAACTCAAGGGCAAGGACTAAGAACTTCACTTTACGGTCTCTCCTGCACCACACCGACCTCTTGCTTTGTGGCAAGGATTTACACAAATTAATTCTGAACATTTCTTTGACTGGTTTAACTCTTCTTGGTTTTCATATCTTTGAGCATCCCCTGTTTATCCTTAAAAGAGAAAATGGAAATGGAGCACCTGATTACCTCCTCACAATACTGCAGAGTGTGGCACGGCTCACAATGCCGCTCCTTACTCTTTTCTAGTACCTTTTAAAGTTTCCCAGGGCTACTAACACATTTGTAGCCCAATTTTGAAGCCTCCTTTTTCGCAAAAAAAAAAATCATCCAGTTAGGAGGGAGTTTAGCCCTTGCGAGCAAAGCAAAATCTCAGTTTTTCCTTTCCTGCTGTGTGCTGAAACAGAGCTATATCTTGTCTTTTTTTTTTTTAATTAGATCCAAAGAAGGCAACTAATAATGACCACAAATAGGAAAGCTTTGCCTGAAGTTGCTAATAATATTCTATCATCTTATCTTTAAATTGTTTTTCATGGATTATAGACATTTATAATTATGAATCCCCCCAGCTTCATTTTATCTAGTACAGTAACATAATCAAAATCATCCTGCTCTAAACTCTCTATAGCAAATCCTCTTTTTAAAGCCCTTGTTCAACATCCTCCCTCATTTTCATTTTCTTTGCTGCTGCTTATTATACTAAAGCCTGGCATCTGAAAATTGAACTGTAGTGTTAACCGTTGTTTCAACACAGACCATACCTATTCTTTCTGGATGTTAATGCTGTAAGTATATTTTAAAACACCAGGCTGACTGCAGTGAAATGCCTTGCATTCCCATTGTATTACTGTAAATACCATTATTATGAAGAAATGATTGACCTTGTTTAATGCACTGTTCAAATAGTCTGCAGAGATGTCTGTGGTGCCAGTGTCATTCCCGTGCTTTAATTATAATTTTAATCATCCATGATATTCCATTTGTTTGTGCTATAAGCTAATTATTTTCTTCTATCACAAAGCATTGGAACGATGTCTTAGTATTAATAATTTTTATTATTAGTAGATTTGCACTTCACTCCTGCTCACTTGCTTCGCTAGGTCCTCAGTTTCCAAAGCTGCTCCTGAAAACCCATGAAACATCTAATTTCTTCTGCCTCCCACCCTCTGCACCTGACCAGGACATTTGATGACGGGTTTAGATGTGGACTTGCGTTAGCAGAGAGTCAGGGTTAATACAGGTACATACCTACAGGGCAGCGGAAAAATTCAGTACACCCCGCAGACAGGGTCCCACAGCTCTGGGGACCTCTCAAGCCATTTTCCTTGCCCTGTGGTCAATAATATACATCAGATGTCCTTCACAGCTTGCGGCAGACTGTATCCTTTTCTCTCAGGTCTTCAAATTCCCACGAGAAGGGAGATGTAAGAGGAACCAGTCTCCTGTGATATGCCTCTGCTTTTAACACTGCTCCCGTACTATCTTTGGCAGGCAGGTACAGGAGAACTTGCTCTGCTCTGCCGCCTGGACACCCTGTAGTCACGTAACACTGCACCAGACCTGAGACAATAACTCCAGATGAGTGGTGGATCATACTTGTTTGGGGCAAAGCACTTGACTAATGGCAGTGCATCTCTTCCATCATCCAGCGAGCTCACCTGAGGCTGCAGCACAGCAAAGAAGACTTGATTGCAAAGGAGCAAGGCACTCGCTTTCTGAAGTCACTTCAACCCCACCGAAAGCTGTGCCAGGAGCTAGGGGCACTCTCATCCTGGAAGCAGGCGCAGCGAGGCATTGTACCCAGAGGCTCCCAGGTGACTCATTGCCGTGCAGCAGGTGGGGGGGGCCTACCTTATTAATCAAGCTTATCCTAATATAAGGTTGTAGCTTTATTTCTAATTCAATTCCTAGGGATGCGAGGGGAAACACTGAAGCCCTATTGGCAACTACCCTCTGTGAAGCAGAAGACCCTGTAGCAGCATACTGTATATACTTACAAGCCACTGAACTACGGAATGTCAAAAATAACAGAAAACACTGGTTTTGTAGGATTTGCTGCATTAGTTTCTCAGAAGGAGATTCGCTGATACGTTTTGACAGAAATTGTCTTTCCCTGAATATAAATATCAGGATGCTTCGGCAGATCCCCCGCTAACACTGACTTACGGGAGCAGGTAGACAGCCACCGAAGGCTCACTGCAAAGGCGTGCCAAAGGAGTCTGCAGCAGCTCTAGCCCGACATTTGTGGGTTAAATGTTCATAGTGCCTGTACGCATGTGCCAGCACACAAACAGGTATGCGTTCATCTGCTATTTTGAAAACGCATTCAGGTAGATTAAAAATCCGCCTAATAACAGCATGCCTCAAGTCGAAATACAGAAAATCTGGAAAAGGACTTAAAATGCATGCTGGGCTGACCGAGCCTCCTGCTCTGCACTCCCTTAACTCTACCAGGGACGCGAAAGACTCACGAACCCTTGACCAGATCTCGCCTCTGCTGCAGCAAACTACCTGGCAGGCTGCAGCTCGGCAAGAGAAAGCATGAAGGAAACCACTGCTGATTTTAGGAAGCGATACCAGGGCTGCAGAACCCGACTGCCACAGTCTGCTCAGCTGCTCGGCCACCTGCGAGAAGTACCAGCTCACCTGCCTCTGTTGCTCCAAGAAGGCAGAGAAAAAAGTAAATCTCTTCCTGATTTTCTTCATCAGTCGTCTCTGGACACCTGCGCACTCTGGAAAGCCTGCAGGTCAGCTCCAGGAGCGAGCAAAGAAATATCACTTAGAAACAATTAAAGAGAGGCTCAAGCTGTGACGCTGGATTCATTTTTTAAGAATCGCTAAGCGTGGCAGGTATCTGGATATCGGTTGTTAGTTCATGTCCGTGCCTGGAAATGCAGCAAATTTGCGTTACTTTTCTGCTTCTGTAATTTCAACGAGCAGGCGTTAGACGTGCTGCGAGGTCATTGGACACCATGCTTTTCTGCTTGTATTTGGTGGATTTACGTTTCTTACCCGTGTGTGGAGGGTTTCCCATTTTCCAGCGGCTGCGGGCGGCTGCCGGCGCAGGGCCGGGCTCGGCGCGCCTGCCCTCTCCTGGCAGCCGGGCACTGGCGAGGACAGAAGGGACTTGCCCGTCAGGAGCCGGTTTCATGCAGAGATGGTGACCCAAAGGGGATGCACACAAAGGTTTTCACTGGCTGGAAAAAAGTGATGGATTAATCTTCCTGGGTGAACTGTGCCAAAATACTGTACTTTGAAATGTATCTCCAATAACGTAACTATTACAGCAACTGTAAAGCACAAAAAGGGGGAGTCAGAACAAGGGGCAGGGGACCTCTTTGAATTAAATGAAGAACAATCATTTTTCTTCCCATCAAGCTTTTTTGGTCAGTAGCTCTTGTGTTTTACACCCAACAGCAAACACAGTAGCCATTTCCAGAACAGCCGTATCACTGATGT
>NW_009202290.1:23269-44368 GCF_000690835.1 Fulmarus glacialis
CCCCCCCCCCACAACCCCCCCGGCCTCCCTGGCCTCTGCCTTCCTCCTCCGCCCGGGGGGGCTGAGCTGGCTCGCTTATGCAGCAATGGAAGCACAACCCCCTGATGAACGCAAGACTGGTGGCTTTCAGGCGGCTGGGAGTTTGGGGCGGCCGTTTCCCCCCTTGCGTTACCCAGGACGAGCACAGAGCTCCCGGAGCACCTGCCAGGCAGCAGAACCGGGTCCTGAAAGGCAGGAGGCCCTCGGGAGGGCCCCGCGTGGGCCTGCCTCGCTGCCGGCGTGCCCGCTAGCAGCGTGCCCCTCACCCGAGGGGGACAGCAGCCCCGAAGCGACCAAGAGGTGCAGCCAGCGCTCCGGTCTGGGCGCCTGGGACGGCTGCGCAGTGCCCGGTTACTGCTCGTTTCAGCTCGTGCTGTGCTTGTGTGCAGCTGCGTTGCAGCCTATGCCTGTACTCAGTTCTGCATTATGCATGTTTTTACACGTATATTCAGTTCTGCTTTATCTCTGTGTGACTCTCCTGCTCGTGTGGCTCCCTGGAGGTGGCTGCCACCAGGCAAGGTCTTCAGTACGTACCTCTGCGGTGGTTATGCATGCGAGGAGCAGCCCCACCAGCCTGGGCCAAGGGCCTCCTTCACAACACCTTTCTTCTAA
This sequence comes from Fulmarus glacialis, assembly GCF_000690835.1. Taxonomy (NCBI): domain Eukaryota; kingdom Metazoa; phylum Chordata; class Aves; order Procellariiformes; family Procellariidae; genus Fulmarus; species Fulmarus glacialis. The sequence goes on from NW_009202290.1 coordinate 23,921, forward strand.
AATCTGCCTGGAGCAAAAATCTGGCCCTGCTGCAGTGAGTGACCTCCAGCTCCCCTGGGGGCTCTTTCTAACCTCCCGGCTTTCCTCGGGGAGGCTGTTCTCCAGCATTCCTTCCAAGTGATACTAAAGCTGACTCAGATGTGACTTACGATGATGACTATTAGCTTCCTAACAGCCCTGCCATTCCTTTTAAAGGCCACCCAGAAGAATCATCTCCTTTTTTGCCTCAGTGGAAGAGCAATTAGCACCTAAACCATCAACCTTGTGCTGAATGCTATGGTTGTGAGAGCTGCACGCTCATCACCTCCCATTTCACGCTACCCATCCAAAAAGATAAAATCATTCTTACTACATGGTCACATTCATGTAACATTCTCAATTAGTTTGGCGTTACTTGGTTATTTGCGGAGAACAGCCTGTGCTTCTTGACTGACCCGAGGGTCAGAGCAGAAAGGTGCTGATCTAGAACAGCCGTGGTGTCCGTCTTTTCTACCTTTGTTTTCTGCAGAGGTTGTGCTTTCGCGTTACTGTCTTCCTTTTAATGTTGCTCAGCTAATTTAGCTCTGTATAAAATGATTACTGCCTTAAAAACAGTTTTACAAAAAGCAGCAGCAGCCAGCGCTTAGAAGTGATACTTCAGCTTCCTCTTTTCTCCTCAGTGAGACGTGAATTAAAAGCCCGCTCGGGCATAGGTGAAAGGCCAACGCCATTCCCCCAGCAGGGAGGGGAGGCACCAGCGCGGTACCCGGGGGTTTGTGGGGACGGAGCGCAGCACCGCACCCGCGCCCTCACGCTCCCTCCCGCCTCCCGCCCACGCCAGCCTGACGGCATTGTCACAGCGGCACCTCGCCCTCTCCGTTTCTGGTGGGTGACCGCCGAGGAGACGAGGATGATAAGCTCCTACTGCTGCTGCTGAAGCCACTTAGCGCTGACTCGGGACCTCATCGAGCAGCTCCCGTCGACCAGGGGGCTGGCGCAGGGCTAGGGGCAGGTGTGTCTGGAGCCATGTTGGCAGCCCCCCTCTGTTCTTAGCCCCTGCGCACTTCAGGGAGTAGGCTCAGACTCAAGTCCCTGAGCTCTGTCTTTCACGTAAGACTGTTCACAGCCTCGGGAAACAAGAAACCAATGAGAAATACTATGCTTTAGAACTTCAGCTGGCTGAAGACGAGCTTCAGAGCCTGCTCCAAAGTCTGTGAAGATGGTGGTAATGCAAAGACTCCCCTTGATTTCAGAGGGATGAAGTCCCGAGGGATGAAGTCCCAAAGGAAGAGCGAGTTGATAGCTGGCCTGCTTGCCTCGCAGCACAGGCTGAGAAAGGGAGCTGTAGCACAGATCTCTTTGGTGCATCAAGTTACAAGCAAGTCCCCTGATGCTGCAGACGCTACAAGAAAGATGAACGTGAGGTCCAGGTCTCCCAGGGTTTTTTGTTGTTTTGCTTTTGCTGAAAGCTGCTGTTAACGGGGAGACTCCTTTGCTGAGCTGATTTTGCCCAAGTGTTTGTGCTTCGGAGTGACTTAACAAACAAATTACAAATGCACACAAAATCTTGGCATTTCAGAGCATCCCCGTGCTCATCTATACTCTCCTTGCTAATATTTACGCATTCCCCTCCCTCTATCCCCAGCCACTCCACTGCTATCTCGTCAGACTCTTTCCTTATACTTTAGGCTCACAAACAAACAGCATCTTTTGTTGTTCCCCCCCAGAACACCAAGATATAAAGGGCAAACCACAGCGCTGTTACAAATACCAAATTAGCAACAACAAACAGGAGCAAAACCCTTCATATAGGAGTTTCCACAGGAAAGCCCGGGGACAAAACAACACGGTGCGTTTCTTACCCCCCCCACACCTTCCCAGGCTTTGTTAGCAATGTTATTTTTGCTGTCCTCAACTGGGGAACCGGGGGCCCGAGCACGCTGGTGATCAGTATGGCATTGAGGGCGGAGAACAGCAACGCTGGACATCACACACCGGGGAGACACTGAGGCTGGGCAGGGCGAGGACTTTTATTATCCAAACTCTAACAATTATTTGAGCGAAGGGGCTCTCCTTCACTGCTGGGATAGGCTAAGGAGCTACACACAGCCTGTTTTGCTCAGCTGGTGTGTGGTAACCCATCGAGTTGCAGTAACCTGCTGCCTTACGGTTGTCCCTTTGTGCCCTAACACCTTGCTCTGCACAAGTGTTGGACTGTGCCTCCAAAATACACATAACAGAGGTAGGGAAAATGGTGTAAATTAACCCATTTCTTTTTTTTTTTTTTTAATCTCTAATTTCTAAAACAAAAAAAAAACACAGAAGAAAAGCCCCTGTTCACAGAATATTATTCATGATAACCTAACATCTGTTACTTTTTAAGTAGGAGTTTGAAGAAGGTTGTCAGTCCACAGTTACCCTTTATTAAAATCCTGTAGGTCAATATGGGAATAACTACCCTTTATTGAATAGATAAATTATACATACCAATGAAAATTCATCATAAATGTAAAGTCAGGGGCTTTTTTCTCCAGCTCTCACAATATCTTTTAGCACACTGTATAATACACAGTATGTGTGGTTTCCATTATGGAAAAAATTGTTTGTTGACTGTGACAGGCTGTAATTAGACTGTAATATAAAGCAAGGCCAGTGTAACGCTCCATGTTCATACACTCTGTGTCACAACGGGATCTCGGTCGTGGTTGCCTGTTCCTTGTGCCTGCCCATCATTAACAAGAGTGGGTAAAAGCTTTTTTATTTGCATATACTATGCAAGGTCGGCCTACAGGTTCCATAAAAAGAAAGTGATATTACACTGGTGCTAAGAAATGAGCTTCTCTCCAACACTGAATTTGACCAGTGAATTCCAAAAGTATCATAGAATCATAGAGAATCATAGAATCATTAAGGTGGAAAAGACCTCTAAGATCATAGAGCCCAACCGTCAATCCAACACCACCATGCCCACTAAACCATGTCCCTGAGCGCCTCATCTACACGTCTTTTAAATACCTCCAGGGATGGCGACTCCACCACTTCCCTGGGCAGCCTGTTCCAAGGCCTGACCACTCTTTCAGTAAAGAATTTTTTCCTAATGTCCAGTCTAAACCTCCCTTGGCGCAACTTGAGGCCATTTCCTCTCGTCCTATCGCTTGTTACTCGGCAGAAGAGACCGACCCCCACCTTGCTACAGCCTCCTGTCAGGTAGTTGTAGAGCGTGATGAGGTCTCCCCTCAGCCTCCTCTTCTCCAGGTTAAACAGCCCCAGTTCCCTCAGCCGCTCCTCATAAGACTTGTGCTCCAGGCCCTTCACCAGCTTCGTTGCCCTTCTCTGGACACGCTCCAGCACCTCAGTGTCCTTCTTGTAGTGAGGGTCCCAAAACTGAACACAGTATTCGAGGTGCGGCCTCACCAGGGCCGAGTACAGGGGATCACAGACAATTCAACCTGGATAAATGTCAGACCTGTGTATAAATCGAATTAGTTTTGAAGATGCTCCATCACAAGGCTTCCAGTACTTTAAGCTGTCATGTAGAGCACGTTTTTTCCCAAGGTTCCAAAGTTAAATGCAGTTCCATGAGTCCGTAAGTTAGTTCGGCTTGCAAAAATGCAAGTCCATTTTTATTTTACCCAGGCTAGCTTTTACTTTAATGCTGGACTGGATCCAAATCCCTGAAAGTGTTGAAGCTACCATCAGCTGCCCTATCTGAGGATGACCAGAGACACTTCCAGGTGGTGGAGGTTGTAAGAGACTGCTACCAAAGTATCTAAAGGACAGATTAGTACAGCAGGTACAATGGGAAGGGAAAAAAAAAAAAAGAAGAAAAAAAAAAATCAGAGATATGCTGTGTAGGAATAGAAAGAGGGACAATGTTGGATCACGGTTGAGCACATAGGAGCTAAACCCAAAGATGAGTAGACTCATGAAAGACCTTGAAATTGAAAAGAAGCGTAACCTTGGTCATGTAGGAGTTCAAAGAGAGAGAAATGAGAAGGTCACACTGGAGAAGGCTCAAGTTAGCTGTGTATTCTCTGGATTGGAGGGAGATTTTGTGCATACTAGGATGCAAGAGGGAAAAGCAACCAACACAGGAGATGTTGAAAGAGACCTTTAGGTGGAAGGAGAGAAAACAAACACAAGCACAACAGGTGGCATCTGAGCGGGGCTGTTCTCATCTCTTCCGAAGAACTGGTGAGGAAGCTGACAAAGGACGGACTCTGCTGGGCTTCTCGCAGCGGCTACGCTAGCGAATAGTCCCCGGTGACGCAGAGCCGTGTGCGAAGGGTGAAAGCTCTGGAAGGTCGTTTCCCGTCTCTGGCTTTCTTTGCTTTCCTTGCGAGCGGCTGCCATTCAGATGCTGCGATAAAGCAGGTTTCTCATTTGCATTTTCCAAAGCAGGCTGATGGTTTCTTTGCTTTTTAAAAATTCTTTCCTATGACCTTGGCTGGAGAAAGCCCACAAACTACTTCTGCTGTATGACTTGACCGCTCATAGGAAACGGAGAGAGGAACATTTCAGCAGTTCTCAGCCCATGCCAGCAGCTGCCCGGCTCTCCCAGGTTTCAGCTCCAAGAACTAAGCCGTTCGAGCAAGCCAGTTTGATATGAAAAACCACAGTATAGATAGGAAACAGAACATTGCATGTGTCTAATTACTGTTCCTCTGCTGCCCTAACAACTAAGAGCAATACTAAGCGATCTGTGGGCTGTCACCCTTGCACCCTGACTGTGTGTGTTCTGAAGGCTTGATTTCACACTCAGAGGGGCACATGGCACACGAGAAAACAAAGACCCCTATTTTTTCCAAGGCAGCAACTGCTTGTGAAAGCCCTTGCTGCAGTTTGTTACAGCCTGTGTCACTGAAAACACTGCCAAGCATTCAAAAGAGGCAAGCAAAGATCGGAAAGATCTGCAGAAAATAAAGCCAATCACCAGGGCTGGGATTTTCCGAGGGAAATTAAGTGGGACAACCTTACCAAACAGGAAGAGTGGGACCTAAAATACTGTGAATATTGCTGTCTTGCTGTGATCAAATTAACTTTTGTGTGACTTAGAATAGACCTGACAACTCCATATGTGATCCGAAATAGCTTCATAGAATGCAAGACACGCTCATTCACTTCCATTAAGAAGGTTTTCCGCCTTCCGCAGCCTAACCGCAGGCAAGGCACAATGCTAATGAGCGAGGGTCTTAGTGAAGGGCTGAGGCTCCCAAGCAGAGACTTCAGACATGAAAAAGCAAAGCTGGGTGTCATGGGCGCAGTGCATCATAGGAGTGTGTACTAGATATATTTTCTATTGAAAAACCTACCCTCTTTGTTCGAGGAAATCTAAGTGGTTTCATTTCTCTGCTGCAAACAATTCACTTCCTCCTTCTTCTAGCAGAAGGAAGCTGCGGGGATTTTCGGCAGGAGAACGTTAACCCCAGAGAGAGGCCACCTCTGAAATACACCTACGTACACCAGTCGCTCACAGCTGCCTCAGAAACGCTGCTTTGCTGCTTGACCTATTTCTAGCTTCAGCAAAGGAGAAGAAGAAAAACAACCCACCGTTGATTTTGCAGGTAGTTATTCTGCAGAATAAACCAGACCAAACCTGGTGTTTATTTTGCTTCCTGGGGACCTGTCAGAGAGGTCACTGGAGAAGTTGCAGAGATGTAGAACAAGAGAGTTGTCGCGCTCTACACCTACCTGAAAGGAGGTTGTAGCGAGGTGGGGGTTGGTCTTTTCTGCCAAGTAACAAGCGATAGGACGAGAGGAAATGGCCTCAAGTTGCGCCAGGGGAGGTTTAGATTGGACATTAGGAAAAACTTCTTTACTGAAAGAGTGGTCAGGCCTTGGAACAGGCTGCCCAGGGAAGTGGTGGAGTCACCATCCCTGGAAGTATTTAAAAGACGTGCAGATGAGGCGCTTAGGGACATGGTTTAGTGGGCATGGTGGTGTTGGGTTAACGGTTGGACTTGATGATCTTAGAGGTCTTTTCCAACCTTAATGATTCTATGATTCTATAAAGAGAGATGAACTTGCTTTCAGTTCAGGAGGTTGATACTTGCTAAAGCTACCCACCTGCCCTAAATTTCCCCTTCCTACAGGAGTTTGGTAGAAAAATAAATCTTATAAAGGGCAAAACCTGTGAATTACAAAGTGGCTTTGACTCCCCAAAGGAGGGGTTTAAAGCAGGCTCTTAAAGACTGATAAATAACTCTCCGCGCAGGCTCCCAGCGTGAAACACGGCCACGAGCATGCTTTCTCAGCGACGCTCTCGTACTCCTTTCATAGCCCCTTCCCTTGGTGCCACCTCAACTCAGCTAGCTTTCGTTTCTGCTGCCACATGGGGACGAGTCCTCCCTTAGCCCATCCTGCAGCAGCTAGGAGGGCCTCCCCGGAAAGCTGCTCTTCGCTAGCTATTTAGAGAAAAGCTGCTCCCGAGCCCCTGGATAGGCAACTGAAGTCTCCTGTGGCAGCAACGTTTTTGCCTGGCTGGAGGCTCCGCAGAGGTGGAAAGGCTCGGCTGGGAGCAGGCGGGTACATCCGACCTCTGCGGAGCCCCGGTGCTGCACCAGCGCTGGCTGCAGGTCTCCGGGAGGCACCGGCACAAGCGGGCTCGGGCCGCCGGAGGGGAGCAGGCATCATTTCTGGCAGGTTTCAGTCAAACGCTTGAACCTTTAATGCTTGGTTCTGTGAAGGGTAGCGGCAGAAAAGCAAAGGCTGTCTATAAGATGTGGTTTCCCAGGCCGGTGCAGCGCTGCTGCGGATTGCATTTGCATCAGGTATAAGTCATTAGGCTTAGCAAATGGAAACATTGAGGGTCTCATGCATTAACAGAGAATCACAGCACCGGCTGCAGTCACCTTAGAAAGAAGAAAACAAGTGACATCTGCCCACGCAGAGCAAAATGAAATGGGAAGCAGGAAGCAACACCATGACAACACCCAGCAGCTGATTTTTTTTTTTTCAGGGCGAGATGAATGCAAAAGCAGCCAGGCTGGGTGAGAGGAGAGGTCTTTCCAGTCCTGACAGTAGCCACCTTGTAGAGACTGGGAAAGCATGTAGCAAAACTTCCCCAGAATATTTTATCTGAGGATTTGAGGAACTGAAGCCTCCCTCTGAGACGTATGGCGGAGGGCTGGAAATGCCAATGTGCCCACACAAGTCCTGTGCTAGGAAGCATAGAAATAAAACGCCCTTTGAGGCCGATCCAAGAGGAAAAGCTGAGGCTCACGGCTACAGCGAAGCCTGGTGAAATGGCCCCGTGGTGAGGAGTGCCTCTGGGAGGTGTGCAGGAGAGGCAGGCACCAGAACAAGTATAATTGCTGCCCACCCAGCGCTTTGCTCAGCAAGTCTCCTGGCTGTAGCTGATGCAGTTGAGTGCATGTCTCGGGGGGTCAGCACAGGAGAGGGAGCCTGCAGGACACGCTGCTCTTATTCCTATGTCTACCTCAGGAAGCCCAGCCCAGCCACTGGGATCTCTCCCTGGTTAACGCAAGAAAGCTCGAACGGAGCAGGAAAAAGTTGATCAATTTGCGATGAAAGAGACTGTAATTCATGCATGCAAGCAAAATGATGACAGGACAATCAGCTGTCATTAGTGAAGTCCGGGATAAAAGAGATGAGGAAGCAGAACAGTGCACTCTTACCTGGCTCCTGCAATTAGACACCCAGAAGCATTATGCATAATTAGACAGAGCCACCTTTGGAGTTGGGAAAATGCAGCAAGAGTACCTAAAATCAGGTTCTCCTAGAAGAGGGTGAGGAGAGGGGCTCCAGAGAGCACATGCACTGCCTGGAAGGCACTAGCGATGGCTTGCCACGCTCTCCTGACCGCTGCCAGGGAGGACATCTCGCATCTGAGGATCACAGCAATGCAGGGAGAATCCACAAGCTTTGGCAGCAGAATAATCGAAGATTTCGTCATCCAGGGCCTTTTCCCATGCCTGAGGACAAAATGCTTGATCAGCACCTTGCAATCAAGCCTGCAAGTCTGACGTATCAGATATGTTTGATATTGTGGGAGGTGAGGAGGAATTTCAGAGGGGCTGGAGAAACAGCAGTTTCTCCCTAGCCAGAGGCTGTGTCTGCCAGTAAGGAGATGATGAAAGAACATCCAAGCTGAAAACAAAGGCAGCTAGGTGGGAAATTCCCCTCATTATAAGCATAAAGAGCATTTTCCTAGTAGGAAAAAGCAGAGAAAGGAGATACAAAAAGTAAGTCCTCATCTCGTCCTAAACAGACTTTTTTCTCAGCAATTCAGACCCAGAAACTCCCCTTCAAATATTCCCTCTCAGAAACTGGAGCTGTAAAATCTGCAAAGGAATGATGCATCCCACCTAGAAATGCAAGGAACCTATGGAAAGGGATGCTAGGAGGAAAGAGAGACCGCAGGGACCATTTGTGCCATCACCAGGTGCCTCCCTGCTGTAAAGCTGCTTGCACAGAATCCCACCTGGCACAAGGCAGATCTGCCACAGAGCAGTGGGTTGCAAGTCTTTGGGAAGGAATGGAGATATCCAAAGGATCAGGCCCTGATCCTGCATCCTCTTACACACGCTTCTCTTATGAGAAGCCTACCTCTGTGATTGCACTTTCCTTCTCAAAGAACTACCTGTCCTTAGACCACCACTGGCATTACAGTGCTGTGAAATACAGGACATACCTGACAGGTCCCCTGTTCTCTGTGTTGGTTTTGAGTGCTGAGGAGTTCAAAAGTGCAAAAAACTTTTTATTCCGATAGACAGATTAAAGAAAAATCAACATCTGTTGCTATATTCTAGCATCAAAATTAGCAGTGGCCATGTTGATCTGTTCAGGTAATAGCTATGCAGTTAAATCAGTGGTTAATTCTGAATTAGATCTACACCTCATGAAAAATTGACCACCATACACCAAAAAAAAGAGTGTGTCGCTTGAATATTAAAAAAAAAAAAAAAAAAAAAGGAAAAAAGGCAGAGTCACGAACCCTCCTCCAGTGCATGCTTTGCCAGCGTGCAATGAATGCACACTGAGAGCGGCATTTTCTCCCTGCGGTGGCTGGATCCATCACCTGTGGTTCCTACTGTTGATCCCGGCTGCCAGTCCCAGAGGTGTGCTGTGCTGCTCCCCACCAGTCCAACCACCTTTCAGGAAGGGCTTAGTCACTGGTGGTGTCTACTTACTGGCCCTCAGGGGCTCTCTCAGCTGATATCAAACCAACTTCTCATATATATGTCACACGGGAAAGTAATCTGACCGTATCAGTGGTCTAATTTTGTCATTGCTGCTCTGCAGCGTACATGGGAAGCCACTCGAGGAACCGGTACATGACCAAGATCTGAAGCATCTCTGGACTGCTGCTGCCATATATCCTTTGTGACCCACCAGCCTGTCTCGGCACAGGCCTGCATCTACTGGCCATGGGTGCGAACTGGGTAAAAGACACCGGAGAGAGACATGAGAGTCATTTTGACAGAGGCTTGTTTTAGGCCTTACTGCTTCCTTTTGCTACCACCATTTCTATTGGGATCCACCAAAAATTGGACTATTGAAGAAAATAAACATACCATAGCCAGGCAGGATATGGATCTGGGAAGACAAAGGGACACGCAGGTTGTGCGTTTGATTACAGTGGCACAGAGACAGAGAGATGTGACCCTGGAAATATTCCTGCACATAAGCCTGCTCCTCCAAGAATACAAGTCAATATTTGAAGAAAATTCCCATGCTCTACATACATCACAAACACATCATGCTGGTCCTTTTCGTGGACCTTTTTCACCATGCTCCCAAATGCCCTTTTGCTTATTGTAGGGTGCAGTCTGAGGCTCATGAGCTATGCGGCTGGTGAGTAGCTGAAGTCTGGCCTTCTCTTGGGTCTTCACGCGATAGTGACCAGCGTGACTAGGCTACCATGGGGTGATCCAAATCCCAGTCTGGATGGAGAAGAGTCACAAGGGTCATTAAGACTGCTGCCTCCAGATCACCTTGGGGCCTGGACACCCATGCCTGGCTCAGCCCTATACCATGGAGAAGTACGGGATCACCACAGTCATGGTCCATGGTCCAGAAGTATGAGTTACGCCCAGGTGTGCAAAGGGTAACAATTCACTTCACGCTTGGGTGAAATGAAATGCAGGGGAGCCCTGGGAGCTGTCTCCCTTCGTGCCGTGGGTGTAAGTCATCCCATGTACTACCCCTTCCAAGTCCCAGGCTCTCCTCACCCCCCCCGTTCCCATGCCCTTGTGCCTCCCTACAGCCTCATCAGTCAACCGAGTCTTACACAGTGGCTAAGACGACCAATTTCTTAAACAGTGCCAGGATTGTTGATAGTGTTCCCATGTAGGGCAGAAGGACCCTAGAGACTCTTTCATGGCTGCATCCTATAGCAAAGGCCTATCTGGGAAGTGGTAAGATGAGAAAGTTTTTATCAGTTGTTTCCATGACTGCAGATAGCGCCTGCCCAGCGCTGCGGTTGCTTTTCCTCTAGAGCTCACAAAGGCTCTAAGGCTATTTTTTCCCTTAGGAATGAAAATAAATCACTCCAATCAGCTGCTTTTCTTGAGGTGCTGCAAAACAAACTACAGTGGAAATGTTATCATTTGTAACAGATTTAGCCTGCAGGACCATGTGTTAATTTAAAATTTAACATTTAAAAATAGGTTCCCATGGCACCATATAAATACAAGGTATGGCCAGCACAAGCAGATACAAATTGAGTGAAGTTATATTGCTTGAAGTTATTTATTTGACAGCTACTGATGAAACCTTGCGTCATTACTCCTCCATGCCCCTGCGCATTCAGGACACTGGAGCGACTCTGGGAGAAGGAAGAGCATGCAGGAGACATTACCATCTTAATGATTACACTGATGCCTCTCTCTATCACACCTACCTGCCACCCAAATATCTCGGAGGAATAAAATGTTTACTGTCTCGTCAAACCAATTGGGCCTGATTCATACCACTGCCAGAATTATAGCAGTCCCTAAGAGCCCAGAGATGCCATCATTGCCCTCCCATTTACCATGCTGCCATTACAACTTGGTGATACAGGCTTGATGGGACAGCAAAATGGGGTTTGAATCCACTATCTTCTCAAAAAAAAAAAAAGAAAAAAAAAGAAAAAAAAACAGTTGTTTTTTCTGGAAGCTGTGAACTGGAAGGGGAGCCTGCAAATATCTTATGTCATCCCCCCAAAATAAACTTTAATACACCTGTCCAACTGTTTAAATAAACCAACTGAGGGGAAAGAAAAGATGCACAAGAGAGGCTCGTGTCTGCTCAAAACTCAAAGCTTGCTCCTGAGGCGGAGGCACCCCGAGCAGCAGCCAGCCTCCCTGCTTTGCTTTCCGAGTGCCGTGGCAGCGGCCGGCTGGCCGGGGCCAGCGCTGCAGGGGGAGATCCCGCTTGCGCTGGCCCCGGTCCCTGCGCCTGGAACCGCTGCCTGCAGGGCATCGGCTGGGCTCTGCTAACCACGCGCTCTTCAGACGCGCAGGCTGGCCAGAACTGAACAGATATAAGCCACGTCCCTCGCAGAAGCTATCATTCCTCCGGGTGCCAAGGCCTTGCCCTGTAAGACTATTATAGCTTCTCAAATAATAGGTTTTTCCTCCTCTTCCCTTGTCCACAGAAATGATACTTTCCTAAAATACAGATACTTCCCTAAAATACTCAGCTTTAGTCTTGCCTGGCACAAACCAGCTCAGGCCACGCAGTTAAATCTTGCCGGACTTAGAACAAACTGAGAGCAGGATCCAGTAAGTAGCAATCAAACAACTTGCCCCCTTAAAATGGAGTCACTAAATAGCAAAATGAAAGCAGCCGATGCCTTTATACAGGTTGAGGACAAGCGAGAACCAAGGAAATGAAGACAGCACAGAAGAGATGCGGGGTCCTACCTCGTGGGAGCTCAGAAAGCAAAGCAGGGAGCTGCAGAGGCCAAGAGTTGTCTTTGCAAGGAAAAAGGCTTCAGCACACAAAGCAAGGCACGCTCAGAAATACAGGAATTTCTCCCCTCTCCCAGTTTAACAAAGGGGTGCCTGATCAAGAAAAACAGAAGGAGATCCATCCCAGCATTTCCCAACTGCATCTAGTTGGATAAGTGTTCCTTACACCATGATTTTTTTGCCCATGCTCTGTCTTCCCATCCGATCATGCTGCCTGGTGTAGCCGGATGACGTCCAAGGGCGGCTGCCCTGTAACAGCATCATCATCTTTAGGGAGATGATGACACAGGAAGGGGAGAAGCAGCAACATGAAAGACTGACTGCCAGAGCCCAGAACAAGTTTTCAGGCCTGGCATTTAGGAAAACTCTATTTCTGATGTGAAATAGAAAAAGAAAAGATATGGAAACCCTCATCATCAGTCTTAGAGGCTGGCTTTTCAGAGAAACCAGCTTTTAGGGTCATGGACTCATCTGCCAGGTGGCACATCTTTTTCAACTGAATCCTTACCACAGATGGGCTTTTAGCTGAATTTGTTCAGAAAAAAAAAAAAACAAAAAAAAAACCCCAAGCCCCAAAACCACACAGTCTCATACGCGTACATGCAGGAAAAAATGTCACAAATGTCATTTCATATCTTCCTTAAAATACAGGTTCTTTCATATTCCTACAGACATAAGAAATGAGGGAAATGATAGGTCTATAGTAGAACAAAAGTTTCTGTTAGTTTGTTTGCCTGTTTTTGTGAGTCAGAGCGGCTACAACAAGCAAAATGTTTGGTCTTGAGTATCATACATTCAGAGCATTAACGGCAACACTAGGGCATCAAGAGCCATATTAGCTGTCGTATAGTTAACGGTTCCATAGGATCATCCCAAATATTTACTGGAAGTGGCATTTTTATTCACGTTTTATTTCTTTTTAACGTTTAACAAAAGACAGTATTGCAAAAGCTAGAGGAGAAGAGAGACCGGTCGCACTCCCCTCCTCTCCAGGCTGTTCCCGCAGTCAGCAAGGAATTGCCATACTTACCCGCGTCCTTATTTAACACTTCAGTCATTCTTCACACTCCTTTGCAGGAGACGCCAGGGCTTTGAGACAGGTCTGCCAGCAGGTGCACGGGGACTCAAGCGCGCTGTGAAGGAATACAAACACCAGCTAATTAAATCTATTGTTAAAACAATTTGTTTCTTGCTGGGGCTGAGTCATCTGAAAGCATTTAAACAAGACAGGTTTCATTTCTGAGGACAGACTGCCATCTTCACTCGGGAGCTCCTCACCCTCCTTGCTTCTGTTATTTTAGCTTTAAAGTAGAGATCAGCAGCAAAGAAAGGATTCATATTGAAAAAATAGTAAAATAAAAATCCAAGGCCAAAACGCTGAACTCTCCTTTAGAAAGGGCAGCGTTCAGTGGGAAAATCTGTGATTGAGCTAGGCAGCATGAGTTCCTAGAACAACCGGCAGTGGCGAGCAATGAGATCTGCAGCGCACGAATCAAAAGGCCTGTTTCCAAGGAACACCTGCCCCCAAGAGGGCACTGTGATATTATATATACTTCATGGCTTGTGAGCACCCACCACCCGAGCAGCGGGGTGCAGGCATGCCCGCCCTCCCGTCCCAGCCCAGGCTGGCGTGCCTGGCCTCCGCGCTCTGCAGTCACTGTCGGTAAATCAAGGGGAATGCCTGGTTTCTGCTTTCAATGGATTTATTTCCCTCTTAGGGAAACACGCAAGCAGGAAAGCGGCAAAAAGCTCAGTTTTCTGGAAAGCAAAGCAACAAATGTAATGCAAGGTCTTCTGCTACTCGTGTGAGCAGATCCGTATTCACTGCCCCCCCAAACCGCCCGTGCTTTTGCCTCTGCACGTGACAAGCCTCAGCCTGCTTTGGCTGTTTTTCTCTCAGGGTCACAACTAGTTTCTTGCTTGGTTTCTCAGGCAGTTTCCTTAAATCCCATAAAACCCTGTCTAGTTAGATGTTGGATGGAGTAGACTTCAGCAAACAGACCTTCAGGATAGTCCCTGTAGCCACCTCTAGCCTTGTTCCCAAAGTGCCTGCCTGCCTACCTACCTCCCTCTTTGATACGCGCATACCCACACCGACTGTCTGGTCCAAGATTACTTTCTTCTGCTACTTAGAGTTTGTCTTTACTGATCTTCCAAGTCTCAGCCTAAGCTTTCTTATCAGTATTGACAGCTGTGAAGCTTTTTGGTTTGTGCGTCTAGCCCGTTCTCTCCTTTAACTCCAGCCCTGCCAGACTCTCGTACAGGACTGGCTCATCCAGGGCTGACCAGACCTGTGGGAGAAGCCATCTCAGTGGTTATCTGAGCATCTTCAGAAAGTGTGTTAGCATGTGACTTCAGAGCAACTCATGAAATCAGCCTCTGACAACTCCCATTTAAAAGCATTTAAACATCTTCTCTATAGCCGTAACACTTTGCCGTCAACTTTCCAACTCTGTGTACCATAGACTGTCGTATCCTAATTACAGGCCAAATTTTGCAGTCCTTAATTGGCCACAAATTAGTTGCAATAGATGCCAGACAACTAAATCTCTTTCTGAATACTTAATGCTCTGCGATGATGTTCTCCACAGGCAGGCAAGTAAATCAGTGTGAGGAAGAAGTTTAAGTATCATTCCTTTGGGATAGTTAACCACAAAACACTTACCTGCTTTTCTAACTTAATTATATTTGGATTTAACGGTCATAACTTGATGTGGTAAGAAAAGCTTATCATCTCCCAACTTTTCTCTTGACCTTCGTCACCACCCAATTCCAGCTCCATTTCCACTAACCCCAGAGGCACTTGCTGCGGCTTTTGAAATCTCTGCCTTGCTTAAAGCCTCACCTGAAGCCCTCTTCCTCCTGTTCGACAGCCAGCCATGACAAAACGCTGGCTAGCTTTGCCTGGGCAGAGACAGCAGGCACACAAACGTAGTAAGCAAGTCAACAGCTGTGGTAGGCATTCAATCTTTCAGCTACGAAAAGAGATTTGTTGATGCTGAAGCAACAAGGAGAGCAGAGACCCCCTGGTCTCAGGAGACGTGCAGCACTGAGCCCCAGTTCCTACCCACACCTTTCTTACTGGCTGCCCAGTGCCGAGGGGGTATCTCGGCAGGCCTGCTGGGCTCTTTCGCTGGCCTCAGGGAGGGGCAGGAAGAGCAAGCTTAGGCGCTTGTCTCGAGCCGGCAGCCCCTCAGCACGGCACAGCCCTTCCCGTTGGCTCAGGAGGACATTTGGAGGATCTCCCTGGTAAGCGCGCAGGAATCGGCCACTTGAAGGCCAAGCCAAGCGTCTGCAGCACCGGCCAAAGAAGAAAAAGCTTCCCAGCTCTTGGAAGGGAGGTGGTGGGAAGGAGCCATCCGAATGAAGACGTAGGGAGATCAACACCTCCGGCCAGGAAAGGGGTGTGGTGAGCTCCCGAGGCTGAGTTCCCCCTCTGCTCCCAGCTCTCCCCCAGCCATGCCTCCCCACCGAAAAGGAAAAGCTTGCCTCCCTATGCAGCTGGTTTTCCTCAGCTCTGATGAGCCAGGCATGACTTTCCACTTATCGCAAGGATGGAGGTATAAGATCTCACTCTTCTTCCTCCCTCCTTCCTCCAAAAGGGCTTTTGGTGCAAAGCCTCTAAATAGCAGACCTGCTAGGGGAATCCTCCTGCTCCCCGAGCAACCAGCCTGCCAAAGCCTGCTTAGTCCCTTTTGTCTCCCATTCCACTCTAGTTTATTGCCTTCAGGTTTGAGATTTTTGGCAGGTGCAGCCTGGCGATGCCAGCTGCAAAATCATGTTTGCAGACCAGCCCATTAGCCCTTCCCATCCTTCATCTCCTTTGGCACCTACCGAGGCACTCACAAGCTGCCCAAGAGGTGGTGGTGTGGGCTATTGCCATATATCCATTCCCTCTGATGGCTTACAAGCCCATTTTATGTCCCTCACATGGTTTAAATTCTCATTTACATGAAGAGATGTTTCTGGCACACAAGGTGTGCCAGGCTCAGGTTTCTCTTTGGTGTCTGAACAATCTTGGTTAATCAAATGGACATCCACAGAGGGGTTTTTCTGGTGTTCCTCTCATTCTGCCAAATTTCTGGGAGACCTCTTACTAGTCCCACAACCAGCTTCACTAGTTTATTCTGTTTGAACAGGAGGCTAAGGGCAAGATCTGATGGCAAACAGCTGTGGAGATCACAGCTGCTTCTGAACACCAGGAATGTGAGGTCCCAGATCTCCCTATCTACCAAAGAGGGAAAAAACCCAACATAGCCAGAGAATTTTAAACAAATACCAATCCTTGAGATTTGAAAGGAAAGAAAGTAAGAAAAAGAAAAAAGCAGCACATCACCAAGCACAGCTTTCTGACTGCCTGCGACTTTGGTTTTCTCCATTGCCAGTGCTGCTGTTGCTGCCGGTAAGGAGCCATGAGGCCATGGCCAAATTCAGGCTGCAGCTGTAGGCACACGCACAGCTTCGTGAGGCGTTCAGAGACAAGGCTTTGCAGTTAGTTTTGTACCTTTGACTTTCCAGGTCCGTTTAATACCAGTGCCTAGAATAACCTCACAGACAGCTTTATTTTGCAGGAAAGGATCTAGGGCAACGACAGCAATTCAGCCTCCGAGGCAGCTTGGATTCGGTACCCTTTTCAGGGGATCTGCCCCATTTTTCCAACCGCTCAGACGTCACACAGACCAGTGATCGATTACCTTTAAATAGCTCACTGAAGAGTACTTGGCAAGTAAGTGGCAAATAACATCACTAGAAAAATGAGAACACTTGCCAATAGTGTAATTTTCTTTACTGGCTATGCCCTATCTAATGAGTGTCTGTACCTGTTACAAATTAGCCTTACCTCGGCTTGTTCCCTTTGGTACTAATACCTAGAAAGCGTAGTATAGCTCCACGGGATTACAGAGCAATTCTTGCAAAATTTTCACCACCCTTCAGCACCTGCACGAACTCCCTGCAACTTCGGAGTGGATGGAAAATAGTGCTACAAGCAGCAGGTTTCTTTTCAGTCCAGTGTTCTCTGTAAAACAACTTACTATATGTTAAAAAAATCAAATACAGGGTAAAACATCAAAAGCTTATGTTTAAAGAGCTCTTTTTACTCACTGCTGGCAAGAAGATCCTGATAACTTCAGTGTCAGCTATTGTGGTTACCCTTTACACTATCTGTAACGAGGTAGTCAAGCAAAAATATGAGCATTAGTTATTTTTACTTCTTGTGCAGCTGTTTGCCCATTCCCACATTCACAGGGTGCTAAGCAGTGAGGTCTGATCATAGACTGGCCACAAAGTGGGGCACCTAGGAGTTACTTGACTGGGCTTGAGAGTTACGACCCCTGGGCAAAATATCTCGGCTTGTATGGAAATTGAGGTATTTAAAGAAATCTCAAGGGCTCCATGCAAGTACAGAGGTCATTCTACACATTGTAACTGACAGCCTCATGGCGTAAGGTATAAAACTATGGTTTGTTTTGGCTTCTAGGACATCTGCGTTAGCCGGAGTTACATTTTGGTATGCTTGTGCCAGCAGAACCCACATTACGCTCAACAGCGTTCGCTCAGATGAGAAATCCCTGCCCCAGAGGTGTCGATCTGTCATCAGATCAATGACGGGCACTCTGAGCCCATGTGGCCGCTCTGCCCCATGCCAGCGGGACGCCCCGCAGCCCTGCCCCCATGGATCGGCTCACAGGATGGGGGACTTCGGGGACGATGGGATCACGGGGGAGAGGGAGAAGTTTCTGAAGCGTACATGCTCTAATGGCCCTCTTGTTAGCTCGGTTATTTGCTATGCTGCTGGTATCTCAGTCCAGTAATGACACTGATGCAGTCCTGCCTCACTGAGATTCAGCAAGAGGGCAGCCACCCAAAACGGCACAGCACGGGCATGTTTGATTAACCCCGATGATCAGATGGCAGACTGGTGATTTTCCAGCTATCAACTGCAGCACAGCCAAGATTTTCCTGCAGAAGTCGACCTAATTATTAGTGAAAAAAGTCTATGGGATGATGCAGAAAGAAAAAAAAGAATCTTCCTTTGTGACATCTCATGGCTTGTTTGTTCTTCTTCAGTCGAAGGTAGCTGTGTACAGGGCAGAAGGCTGGAGACCTTCAGCTGTTGTAGCATCTCAGCAAGGTGAGTTACCCCCTGAGGAACACCATACCATGTAATTGTACTGCACCCAGGACCCGGGCAAGGTTAATTTCATAGAATCATAGAATCACAGGTTGTTAAGGTTAGAAAAGACCTCTAAGATCATCGAGTCCAACCGTCAATCCAACACCACCATGCCCACTAAACCATGTCCCTAAGCGCCTCATCTACACCTCTTTTAAATACTTCCAGGGATGGGGACTCCACCACTTCCCTGGGCAGCCTGTTCCAAGGCCTGACCACTCTTTCAGTGAAGAAGTTTTTCCTAATGTCCAATCTAAACCTCCCTTGGCACAACTTGAGGCCATTTCCTCTCGTCCTATCGCTTGTTACTTGGCAGAAGAGACCAACCCCCACCTTGCTAAAACCTCCTGTCAGGTAGTTGTAGAGCGCGATGAGGTCTCCCCTCAGCCTCCTCTTCTCCAGACTAAACAGCCCCAGTTCCCTCAGCCGCTCCTCATAAGACTTGTGCTCCAGGCCCTTCACCAGCTTCGTTGCCCTTCTCTGGACACGCTCCAGCACCTCAATGTCCTTCTTGTAGTGAGGGGCCCAAAACTGAACACAGTATTCGAGGTGCGGCCTCACCAGGGCCGAGTACAGGGGCACGATCACCTCCCTGCTCCTGCTGGCCACACTATTTCTGATACAGAAATCAGAGCTCCTCCTAGTTTTGGTGTAAAGCGATGCCCAGCACAGCTTGGTCTCTGGTGAGCAGTCCAGCCCCAGGTGATGCAGCACTCACCCTGCATGAACTTACCCAGGGAGGTACATTAGCTTAAGCTGAGTTTGAAACGGGCGAGTTGCTTCTGGGGCACCTGGTAGCTCTCCGGTGTCCCTGCGCTGCACAGCAGTGTGAATGGTCCCTCGGGCAGTTGTCAGCCCTTTGGCAGGGGAGCTGACTGCATGTCAGGTTGATGCACGACCACGCTGCCGGAGTTGGAAAACATCCCTACAATGAAAACCCTGACAGTGAGCTCCAATAATTTATACCTCTGCAGACCAGCTCCTCCTGCTTACGTGCCAGATTGTACAAACCAGTAATTGCTGCCTGATTTCTAATTACTCTCGTTTACAAAAGCAATGGAACAAGTCGGTTCTACAAACGCAGCTTTGATGTAAAAAATGTACCAGAAAGCTCAGAAGCTCAGCATCCTTTTATAGGTTAAAACTGAGTACCCTACTAAAGTATATTGGTGTGACCTAAATATCTATAGCACAGGCAGCAGTGCCTGAGGTGGAGGGATTGGAAGCAGAAGAGATTTTTGGTGCATTTTTATACCAATAAATGTTGAGCCAGCAGCTAACGAGGCAAAAATCTGTTTCTCTGAGATCTAAGCACAGCACAAAAAGCTGAGCTCAGATATCTTTCCTCCTCCTCTCCTTGGCCTGACAGTGTCCTGCCAAACCGAAACCTCTCATTCACGCCTCTCCCTGTCTTTCTTTGGAGCTTTTTGCAGCAGTCCCAGGCCATGCTGCGAGCTGCGGGTCAGGAGCACGGAGATGCACAGCAAAATGCAGCTCGCAGGGGTTTAGCCTGGAGCGTACAGGAGGGGGAGCGTTTGCTACGATAGCTGCTCCGTCCCCGTTTTCACCAGGGCTTTCTTCCCTGTCTCCTTCAAGGCACTGCACAAGCCCTTCGGTCCCCAGGATGCTCCTGCAGCATCTAACCGCGCTGTGCATTTTCTGGGCTTAGAGGAAGACTTACTGAGTAATTTCTGAATCTGAAGCTGTCCACCTCAGCCAAGCTTGCTGAAAACCTCCCAAAAGCGACAAGCTCCCTCGAGCAGATGGAGAGTTACCAGCAACGCGGGGCTCCACAACATTACTCCTTACCATCTCAACGTGGTTCGTAGCCGCCTCTTCGGTTTTTCCACCGTGGTTTGGACAACACCTCTTCTGGTTATGTTATTACAGGAGGCTTCAGAGAGGTTTCCCAGAAACAAGGATTTTACCTGTAGGCTTTGGGAATGTGTCTACAACGTGAACTCCCGTTCCTCTTTTAAAAGATACACTGAGCATCAGCCACACCCCTATAGCTAGCTATACGTGCATCTTTCTATCATCTGTCAGAGCGCGCGATGATGGCATTTTCCAGAGGTGCTCTGGTAGTAAGCGGGGAAGGGATGCCTGGTCTAAGCGTTTTCCCTCGTAAAAATGCCCACGTTGGTTCAGTTGTGTTTAGCCACCTCGAAGTTCCCAGCTCCTACGAAAAGTCCGGCTCAGACCTCTGCTAAGTCACTGTGGTTATGACTCACGGGCTAAACAGAAGTGCCAGGAAATCCTGTGTATCCAGCAAAATGGCTTTCTGCATCTGGCCTACTGATTGCTAGGTGGGATTTTTTTGTGTTTAAGTAACAGCAGGAACTCCTGGAAATGGCTTCTTTCTTCAACGCTTGCAAA
>NW_009202290.1:44399-56805 GCF_000690835.1 Fulmarus glacialis
TCTGGGAGCATTTATTTGATGGCCCAAACAGAAAGGGAGGGTTGGCTGGGTCACATCCAGCACCTCTGTGTGCGTGCAGGATTCCCTCCGCTCGACCTCCCTACAGACATCAGCCCCAGGCAAGGCCCTTGCCATCAAATGGGGCCTCTGCTCTCTTCGGAGGAGATAAGGATGGACCGAGGACATTCCTCAGGGGTCAGCAGGGCAGCCCCTGCGCAGGACCAAATCCTCCGTCGTGCAACGTACATGCTGCTTGCCTGGCCCTTTGTCAGCATGCCTGGTGACGCATGCCTGATACATGCCTGGCCACTTGCACTCAACCACAGCACGTTGGATTCCCGTACTTCAACTTGCCTGTAGAAATAGCATCTGAAGTGGGAAAGTGGTTTGGTTTTGACCCGCAACTTCCACAGCAGATAAAACTCGACATGATGATTGCTTGCCCGTAGGAGTCAGGGCAAAGCTCGCCTGCAGCACATATAGACCTATGTTTGCAGTTTTTAATTAATTTAATGTCCTCAAGTGACTTCAGAACACTGACAAGATGGACTCATGAGAAAGATTTTCTTCCGTCCTTGGTTGAGTCTTATTCCTCTTTAGAGACGATTTGCAGAATGAAACGTATATTCAAAAATTCAAAATGGCATTTGGGTTGGTATTTAGGAAGAGGACATTTTGTGGTCCTAGGCTCCTTTGTACGGCTGGAAAGGAAATGTGGGCTCCACAGGGAGGACAGGATCCTCGAGCAGCTTAAAAAACCAGCACAAACCAGAAACAACTGTTTGTGAGAGCTGAGGATGCAGCACCCGGAGAAAGGAGCCGACACTGGCCTGAGACGCAGTGCGCAGTGGGAGGGACGCTCTGCTCCGGAGTGGATGTCACGACCCAGCCCAGCTGCCCTCTGCTCCTGCCCCATGCTTAATTCAACTATCACCTTACGGCAACTAAAACTGACTAAAAGCATTTAAAATCTAAACTACAGAAGCTCTCTGAAGGATCTCTGGTCTCACTTCTTCTCTGTAAGTCTCCAAAATACCATTTTGATAAAAATACAGGGAGAGCAATTCCAAGTTCAAGAAACGGAAAAGCTGTTTCTTCTGAAAGATGCATTTAAAGTTCCCCGTCCACACCACACAAAGTCAGAAAACCTACCTAGAAAAATAGCTCCCTGCACCGTCATAATAAAAAACTAAATAGTTACAGCCAGCCAAGATGGTTTGCAGTTAGGGGCGGTAGAAATCACTCCTTTGTACCACTCTGTGCAGTTCTGATTTTAATATAACTAATACCCTGCAGAAAACTGGTGTAGGTCCCCAAATGGATTCCTCCTCCCAGAAAGCTGACATTTAAACTCCCGTCATCCGAAGCGCCCTATTTTGAATACTCAAGTGGAGAGGTGGAAGAGGTAAAAACTCTAAAATACCCACCCATGGAAGTTCTCCCCCGGCGTGTGCGTGGGCATGCCTGGGACACCCGTGAGCGGAGGGGACCCACCAGACACCCTTGTCATCTCACAAAGGCGCTGCCACACAACACTCCACCCCATCACAATACCTGGGTGAGCCCTGGAGCCCACAGAGATACCCATGGGACCATGGGGGAGAGCAAAGGTCAACAGCTGCCACGCACCATATATGAAAGCTTTCAAATCCTGGAGCAAAACAGCTTTGATTAAGCCCGTCGGGATCACACATCATGCCAAAAATCGATGCAGGAGAGAAGCTACTTTGTGACCTGGGTTATAGGCTGGGTCACACGTTAGGGGAGGGCAGCTTCTCCAAGGTGAAAGCGGCCACCTCTAACAAACACAAGGGCCCCTTAGCCATCAAGGTGGTGGACCGGCGACGAGCACCCCCAGCCTTCGTGTACAAGTTTCTGCCCCGGGAGCTCTCCATCGTGCGCAAGATCCGGCACCCCAACATCGTGCGCATCTTCGACCTCATCGAGGTTTGCAATGGGAAGCTCTACATCGTGATGGAGGCGGCAGCCACTGACCTGCTGCAGCTGGTGCAGCAGCTGGGGAAGCTGCCCTGCGTCCCCAAGGCCCGGGACATCTTTGCGCAGGTTGTGGTGGCGGTGCGCTACCTGCACAACCGCAACTTGGTGCACCGGGATCTCAAGTGTGAGAACGTGCTGCTCACCGCCGACGGCCGCCGGGCCAAACTCAGTGACTTTGGTTTTAGCAAGGAGGCCAACAGCTACCCGGACCTCAGCACCACGTTCTGCGGGTCAGCAGCCTACGCTTCCCCAGAGGTGCTGATGGGCATCCCCTATGACGCCAAGAAGTACGACATGTGGAGCCTGGGGGTGATGCTCTACGTGATGGTGACCGGCTACATGCCCTTTGACGATACCCACATCCGCAGCATGCCCCAGCAGCAGAAGAAAGGGGTGCTGTACCCGGAGGGGCTGGCCCCGCTGCCAGAGCCCTGCCGAGCCCTCATCGCCCAACTGCTCCAGTTTAGCCCGGCCTCCCGGCCCAGCGTGGGGCAGGTGGCCAAGAACAGCTGGCTGAAGGGGGACACCTGAATGAGGAAGCCCTCCCCAGAGATCCCGGGAGCGCAGTAACACTTTAGTGCAATCAATGCTGTAGAGGAAAAGCATTTCCGTGGTTTATTGATCATTTTGAGCCCTGGGGTGCCTGTATGTGGAGCTGATTGAACTTCAAGCACCGGCTAGACCATGTCCTCTCAGAAGGTGGTCAGATCCCCCCACAAAGGAGACACGTGAGCCTGCTGCGGGTTGGGTTTCAAGACAGGATGACCACGCTGAGCTAGCAGTAAGAGCAAAGCCTGGGGCTGCTTACACCAGCAGCGGCTGCCTGACCGCAGGGGGGTCCCCGTCAGTCAGGTCGGGGCTCTCCCGCGGAGCCGGCGTGGCCAGGGCAGGGTGGCGAGGTGCCACGTGCAGCAGCGCAGTCCTTTACGGTGCCTGCTCCCTAGTACCTGTAAGGAACGACGAAACTCCCGCACAGCTGCCCCGCTCTGCTGCTCCCCACCCTCTGCCACCGTATGCACAGGGCACTGCCCGGGACTGCAGGAAGAAAGATGTCCTCCCACGGGTCTTGGCTTGTCCTCAACATTGTTCGCCACCAACCTGTGTTTGAGCTGGTGGGAGGGGAGAAGTAGTGGTCCTGCAAATCACTACTGCAGAGAAAATGTCACATTTTTTGTATACCACCATTTAGATCTTCTGATCTTGGGCTGATATTCACAGCCCAAACTCACAGCAGGATCTTTGCAGGCAACTGGGCAGCATTACCGAGCCAAACGTTTTGGTGTGGGTTGGAGATCCACATCTTACGTTCAACTACATCTTTCAGATATTGATTCTTACCAACACTTGAAATCTCTGCCAAAAGATACTTGATGAGAAAGAAATGCCACTGGCCGTGGAGAACCTGAAATGGGAAAGAGACGAAGATATAAAGGCGAACTGCTTTGCTAACACCTGCTGTCCAGCTTCAACGTAGAAAGTTACCAATTATTCTGAATGCAACCCCCAAAATCTGCTACAGATCCCTACCGGCAAGTCCCATTTTCAAAGGGTTAATTAAAGGTAGGAGCTGGCATCTGAAATGTAATTTCACGAGGCATTCCGAATCCCCTTTAAACAACCTCCAACCTAGCTTCCACCGAACCTGAAGTCAAACAGAAGATTTCCAGCTGGGTGGTCCCCCAGCCTTCGTGCTGCTGGTGCCAGGTGAGCTGACACACGCAGCCCTGGCAGCAGCTCCCGCAGCCAGCCTACGTCTTACAAGAACAGTTCCAGCTGCTGGTTCTGCTGGAAGAGAAGGAAACATCTCTGGCAAAGCAAACATTCTGGGTCTATTAAAAGCAGCAGTTTAAGTAGAACAAGATGTGGCAGCAGAGCCAGCCCAAGGCTTTTCAGCACGCAGGCTACAGTGAATTTTGCCCCCCCCCAGGATGAAGATTTATTTTGTTCTCCTCCTTGCAGCTGCAAAATAAAACTTCATAGCAGCAGCAAAGTCCAAAGTAGACAGAGTAAGGGATAGGAAGGGTGTCTTGGGGCCATCCATGGCTGGGGAAACAGGCTTGGGAAGGATCGGGAGGATGCTGGGGATGGAAAAGAAGGAGAGAAGTCGTAAGGATGTGGGAAGCGAGGAGACGGATTTCACGGTAGTGAGATTTTCAGCAAGGCTCAACTCTCCTTTTCCTACTTGCCTTCCAACCACCCTGTCAGCTTCATCCCTCTCCAAAGCCACCACCTTCCTTTGGGAGAGCTCCCAAATCCATATCCCAGGATATCCACGTACCTTTTCGTCTCCATCCCCTGCCTCACTCCAGCCCTTGCTTACCTCCAAGAACCTCCCCACAACCTGGGAAGCAGAAACCTGGTGCCAGACCTGGTGCTACTGTTCCGCCTCTCCTTTTGCTTTCTTTTCATTTTCTTTCGTTAAAGACAAAGCTAATATAAAACGAGTTGTTCTATTAATCTCCCCTCAGCACCGCGTTCTCCTAAACAATTGCATCTGTCGAGGACATGAGTTGGGACAGATGACTAATGTTTTGCAAGGATGTACCCCCTTGAGTGGCTTGGGAAAGCAGCCGGGGTTCAAGTGGCAAGTGATTCGAATGAGTCACAGGAGGCTGGTAAGGCTGCCCCGCAGCCCGCGCCTTCTCCACACAGATGGCAATCTCGCAGGAGCCAGCACTAACGATCTCAGAGCAGTCCCAAGACTGTGAAAGTAGTCCATTACAAATCTAATTATGCAGATTAAAAATGAAAATCACAGTTAAAGACTCTGAACCAATTCTTAACTAATTTACACCAATGGAAAATGAGTTTTGAAGGAGAGCAGAACCAGAGGCGTTGAGCAGGCTGGGGAGGAGGCTCCTCGGCCGTGCCCCGGCAGGGGGGCCGGGGGCGCGCTCTGCGAGCATCCCTCCCCTCCTCGCCCTGCGAGCATCCCTCCCCTCCTCGCCCTGCGCCGGGGGCACTCCTGAGGTCTCTGTGTGTGCTAAGCCCGCCGCTTCCCTGGGCTAGTTTCCTCCTCAGGAGGATAGAAATGCTTTTTAACCTTCCTGGGAGGCGCACAGTCGGTGGAAGTGCCCCTTCCCTGACTTCTGGCAGGTGAGCCCCGCTCTCCTGGCCGTGAATCACAGCCTGCATGTATGGGAGAGCCCTTGAACTTCGAATGAGCACCCGTGGGAGGCATAAACAGCTACGCTGGGTTATCAGTATCCCGATCAGTCCCACCGGCGTCATTCTGCAATGTGACTCTGTCCTCCTCGGGCTGTTTGTAACGTACTGGTGTGGTGCAATCTGGAAATGAAGGGTCCCGTCCAATATCGGCACCAAATAAATAACTTTCTATGGGGGAGCTGATCACCGTACAAGATACACAATAAATATACTTTATTTAATCCTTCTTCAAGGACAAGAAGGGAAACATTCAGAGACTGTATAAGGCAGCTCTGCGGTATGCCACCATCTAGCTCCTGTTGGCTTACTACGTGGTCCGAGCATTACCCCGTCCGTAGCCCTGTCGTCGGCTGCTCTCACGCCCTGTGTCACCCGATGGGCTACTCTGTCTTCCAGATTTTTAAACCTGTATCTTGCAATCAGTTAGAGGGACTCTCAAAAGGATGCTCAGTGGAATAAATTGTTTAGTATTTTCTTGAGATATTTTCTAAGCGTCTTGAAGCAATTTTACCCCATTTAATCTGAGAAGAGTGTTAATAATTTCAAAGATGTCTTCCAGACTTCTAGACTAGCTCTCCTCCCACTGCTCCTTTGTCCAAATTCAGCATCACCCTGCCTGAAATACAGTCTTTATTTCAGGCAAATGAAAGGAAGGGAGATAATTCACTGCACGTTGTCATTAAAGCCTCCTTTTCAGCCAAGCAAAATTTGCTTTCAAGATTTTAGGTCATAGCTGATGTGTCTGATAAGCTTTAGGACACAGCTATTTAAAACTCTCCATGTTACAAAACTCTGGAGATAAGCATATTCATGAATTGTGGGAAAACACTGCTGGGTAATCAAACACCTCATGTATTCCCGCATTAACTCTGGAGCTGGCTCTCTCGGGGCTGTACCTTTCTGCCTGCAGCGCGGCCGGGCTGCCCAGCCTGCCGCTAACGACCTGCTTCAATTACCCTTGGCCGAGCCGGCACGGGCAGGTTGGGTGAGAGACGTACCTGAGTGACCCTGCCTCGTTGGGAAGGCAAACCTTCCAACCGGCAGCGTAGCAAATAAATTCGCCTCACTCTGCTTGAATGCATTAACCTTTCCGTAATTGCAGTCTTCAGTGCTAGCAGCCTTTTATCCAGCTACCTAGCGTCCTCCTCTCTCTTTTCAAACCCCACGCTGTACCAAGCTGTGGGTCTCCCATGCTCTTGTGTGCATCTTAACCCTTCTTCAGTTTAAGATCTCCTCTTCTTCTCTTTTCATAGTCCATCGCTCTGCGGGTCTCTGCACTTGTCTGTTGGAAGAGATAGGGAGGGAGAAAGGGGGCAAACATTTTCCCATCTTGAGCCATTTGATTATATTAAGCATCATTTAAAAAAAAAACCAAAACACGAGGTTCTTGCCAAAGGACAGGATCCAGAGGCTCTCTGTGTGCATAATTTTCCTTGCAGACAAGAAGCTTTCTGTGAAGAATATTTTCATTTTCACAGCACCTAGCAAACATTAATCCTCGCACTAGCACCAAGTGGTAAATATTATTCTCCCTGTGTTATAGCGAGCAGACTAAGTGGCTTACCTCAAGCCAAGAGGATTTCATTTTACATTACAGTTTAAAACTTCCCTGGCCTCCAGTCTTCTGGTCAGATCATGACTCTGTCTTGAAACGATAATAAATTCAACAATATTTGATGACCTGGAAAGACATTTGAATTCCCTCTCCCAAAACGGCTTCCAAATCAATCTCATTTTCTCTCATAAATGAATGAAAGGGAATATACTACAAAAACAGATGGCTGGAGCTTCTTTTCCATACTCTGAAAAGGGATCCAAGTTTCTTAACTGGATTTAACCCCCCTTTTCAACAGTCGAGAAGGCACCCTCACCGCGGGATGTAACGTGAGCCCAGGTGGCCCAGAGAGGTTGTGCCGTCTCCATCCTTGGAGGTTTTCAAGGGCTGACCAAAGTCCTGAGCAGCCTGGTCTGATCTCAGAGCTGACCCTGCCTGGAGCAGGACGATGGACTGGAGACCTCCGAGGTCCTCGTTACCCCGTGATCTAGGAACCCAGAATTCTGCTATGAGGTGGCAGCTATTCTTTCTCTCACAGATGCACAGGTTTCTCAATGATTTTTGACTGCAAAGGTAATAAATAACTGTATTTTCTAGACCCATGAAAATGCGGGACAGCAAGCGATGCCTGCATCTGCCAGCTACGTTTTGGCTATAGTTGACTTCTCTTATAGGTGGCAACACAACATAAGCACCTAAAAAGACAGAGCACAGGGGTGAGCATGGTGTTAGGTGTTTCTTTTTGAAGTTAAAGGGCTGCACAAGGGTGGGTGGGGTGTCTGTTCTTCTCCTTCCTTCTCACGTTATTAGCAGCCACTGCAGCAACCAACGGTTTCCTTGAAAGACATACGTGGTGTTATTTCTTTCTCTTAGCTGACAGATGTTCATTATATTCAGGTAGCACCTAAATGTCACAGGAGCCCTATTGGGAGAGGTCCTGTGTACAGATGCTGTTATTGATCATCCCTGCCTCGGAAGAATCAGAGAGAGGCACCTTGGCCTTCTCCTGGACCATGCAATCTGTAGGTGGCCTCACAAAGCACAGATGGTAGGACACCATGGTGATTTGTTTGCCTCGTGTATTACCTACCATCAGAGAAGCATTTCTGGGCAGCACGGCTCACAGTGGGCTTTACAATACGAGTGATTCCTGCTAACAAACAGGAAACTAATTAAATGCCTCTTAGCAAACCAATTTAATACCAATAATGAGACAAGGTCGATAGCAGCAGCATCAGAGTCAGCATGGCAGCTGACGGTTTCACAGATCACCTTGCACCCTCGTAGGAGTGTATTTACAAAGGGGCTGGATCCCGCCAGACGCTGAGAGCTCTCAAGTCCTACTAAATGGTTTTAAAATAAATAGTAGCTGAGGGAACTAAGCACCAGCAGACAAGCCCTTAAGAAATAACAGCCCCCTCCTTCTCCATATGGTCACTTTGCTTATTCTCCATGTACCATATTGACCGTATTGATACTGATATGTATGTTCTCCAGAGAGGGACAAATGCGCCATTTCCATTAAAGCCTTAATTAAAAATGCAGCTTGAGCATTTACTGCAGCTGACTTGGCTTTAGCTTTAACTGGGACGTTGGCGTCCCCAGCCTGAAGGCTGGTAAGATGTTGGAGTTCCACCACAACTACAAGGTAGGGCTTGGGGGTGGAGGCAAAAGGGAGTTTGCAAAAAGGAGAGGCAAGTATTTGCACAGCGCGCTGGCTGCTGCGTCCTCCTAGCAGAGCACAGCGAACAAACAACCTCACCCAGGGGACACCAACGAACCAGACAACATTCTCATTAATTACAAGCACAAAACCAAAACACGCATTATTGTCTTAAATATAATGATAATCCTTGGCTCCTCATTTGCATGTTCATTAGCTTGTTAATGGGATACCTATTATGGAACCTAAAACACAGGCATGCACATACGCACCCAGTCATTTATTATAACAATAGCTTCTTCTCTTTCTATTTGACATATTTCTCCCCTGTCCAGAAAATGGTTCAAACTGCACCATCCAGGGCAAACCATAATTGACGAATAAATCTCGGGGAAAGCAATTTTGCTTTCTGTGCATTACACAGCCAATTATCTTTTCCGATACTGAGAGCTGTGTTTATTTACTAGCGATGGATCCAGGGAATTGCTGGAGGAAGAACCCGTGGGAGGGTTAGACCTACTAGCAGCCTTCAAATAAATCCACACAGCCTTCAAATAAATACACATATTCTTATAAGTAGGGGAAGAAATATCAAAAGCAAGTCCTCATAAGCAACAGGTCTTCAAACCACTGCGTCAGAGTAGAGGGAAACTACTGCCGGCGAAGGAAGAACCCGCCGTGCAGAGGGGTGGCCCAGGCCCCGGGCGAGGACATCCGAGAAGGGAGGATGAGGAATGACGCGCCCGGGGAAGCAGCGCGGCAGCTCGCCGGGGACAGGGCGGCAGAGCGCAGCCAGCCTGGGACAGTTGCTCGTGTACATCACCAGGTATTTCATTTCGTCTTCACGGCAGAAAAAGCAACTTCAGTTTTCTGTCTTTTGCTAGACTCTATTTCAGGCAGTGCCTGGCAGGAAGACGTTCACGGAGACGACCGTGCTGGTGGTTTTGGGACGGAGCATCAGTCTGTCGGCAGATTAAATCTATTACGAATGTTATTCTCAAGACATCATGCAGGATCTAAACTTCAGACCAACAGCTCAGCACAAACTTTGTTTCATTACGAAACTGGAGCTTTTTCATATTGCGTCTATAACGCTTCTAAAACATTTCTGTTCTTCATTGCGCCCTGCTCCATTTCTTTGGTTTTACTCTACCCCTAAATTTGCTGCGTGCCTCGGATTTTTACATGGGCAAGAAACAGCTGCACCTCAGATGCTTCGCTAGCAAAACTCCGTGGCCACACAGCCCCACAGCAGTCAGGGAGGACACAAAAATGGGATCAGCTGGTGACCTACCTGACAGCAGGGGAGCGACGGAGGTTCTGGTAACTGGGCTGGTGGGTGCGTGGAATTTCCCAGCGAGCAAAAAGCGTCAGAGGAGACTTTGGCATGTAGGACCGGGACTTCACCTAAGTGCGTATGTTAAAATGCTGACTACTTCAATTATTCACTCTGCTGAAAGTTTAAATACCACTAGTCTCCAGAATGAATGGTCAGATAAAATCACTATACTGAGTTACGGTTGAAATCACCACCCACAAAAAGATGATCACAATTCATTGCCTAAGTTGAGCTCATGTTTCCAAGATCTTCCCCTAAATTTATCGGCAAGAAAATTTTAAATAAGTATACATGGCTGCAGAGCTGCAATTCATGCCAGAGTAGGACAGGATCTATAGCTAATTCCAGTACACAGAAATACAAAAAAGAGCACACAGAAGGGTAGTTTTTGTAACGGGGGCTTTTTTTCCAGTAGTAGACAGACTCGGGTCACTTGTACGTATTTAGCGTCTGTCAAATGATAAGCGCCGTTGCCGGCTAGCAAAGCACACGCAATCTCACTCTGGGCACGCCAAATGTTTCCATAGCTTGTCACTACCCAAAGCTTTTATCATCTCTGCCACCAGATTTGCGATATGTTACTGCAGCATAAGCAGACCGTAGCAAACCTTCTCTTCTCACCACCAAAAAACCCACTTCCACTCATTAAACTATGAAGTTCTCAAGTGGGACCTGACTTCACCGAGCAGTGCGGCGGAGGAGAGTCCTGGGACGCTCGCTGGCCTCAACCCTTCTGCCTAGGGGACACACGGTTCCAACCCCTTGCACGGTGGCTAACGCCCGGTTGCCCAGGCACTGAGGAGGGAAGGGCAGCACCGCGCCTTGCAGAGCCGCGAGCAGACAACGTTGGAAAGAAATCAACGGTGGCGTAGGTTAGGCATGGTCAGTAGGGGATTGGTGCTGTCAAGGATGGCCCAGCGCAGTAAAGATCTCTTGGTGTTATCACTTCGTGTCTTTAAGCTAGCTTTCCCCACAGTTTAAAAAAAAAAACGTTCTACCAAGACAAACTCGCAACAACCAGAGACACCGGGGAACAAACGATGAGGGTCAAGAAGAGCGGGAGACTGTTTTTCACTTCGATGGCTAGTGGTCAGTTCAGCTGCTACGGGGGCCAGGGAAGCTGGAAACGTGGTTGCTTGGAGCTGGTGGGAGGAGGAAGGGTCATAAGAAAAAAGCCCAGAGACCCATGGAAAGTTGAAGAACGCACAAAAAAAAAAGAGCACGTTGTGTCCAAAGAAAGTTCAACAATTTTCCCAGCTCATTGGATTGTGGGAACTTTGCTTTTCCAGGGAATAACTATGCTATTTTTAGCATTTTTATTATACAATTTGTCACGAGCCGTCTCAGGAGACTATCAACAATCGGTTTCAAGCAGCATCTGACCACAAACACTTCTCCACATGTGATTTAGAACATCTGGAGCAAAGGAATCGGCTTTCAAAGCATGCCAGCACCACGCTGCCTCCCCACATTTTCTTCTTCCTTCCATCTTTACATCCATTGTCAGACCGTGCGTAGAAAGCGGGCTCGAGAAGCCTGGCTCAGAGGCCCCGACAATACGCCCGGGCTCTGCATTTGCCGTAAGCGCGCGGGGAGCGCGGACGCCGCCTTGCTTTGAAGAGGAGCGCGGCCGGGGATTGCTGGTGGCACGCTCCCCGCATCGCCGAGCTGCAGCGATTTATACATCCCGTCCCCAAAAGGATGGGAGATGCGATCCTCGGCCTGGAGGCGGGCCAGCGCGAGGACTCGTGCCAAAGCGCGCACACCGCATACCGCATCCACGGACCCGAAACAGAGGCGCGCGCTTTGCTCCAGCCCTGCTGTAGGCACTAGCTCTGTATTCGGTGCACGGATTTCTCCGGCAACCCGGGGAAACCTTTTCACCAGAGAGCTCTGGTAAGTAAATTGTAAATTCACACAGCACTTCTTCGACAAGGCAGAGGAGGGGATGGGAAGATATGAAAAAGGAATCCGAGCAAATAGCAGAGGAAATGACATTATGATCCCAGCTGGAAGCTCAGTAACGATCTCTTTGGTGTCTGCACAGAAACCTGCATGAGAACGGGGAGAGGTTCAGGCCCCCGCGGAGCTGATGAGAATTTTATCATCGGCTAGAGGGGGGTGAAGGTTTCACACAGCCATTAATTTTGCGTTCATCTTTAATTTCTCCGACTAATCCACACGGACGTGGCGCAATCGTACAGTAGTCTGCGTCCGCACCACCTTCTGCCTTGCACGTCTGGCTTCCCCCCGCGGCTTCCAAAAGCTGGGCTCATTAGGACGTATGCTGTGGTGCTACCAGCGCTCCCCAGCCAAATCCCATACAAATCCCGGTTTGTAACACTAAAGTCAGCCCGGGGGAGAGAGGAGTCTTGAAATGAGTTTTGTAAAGAGCTGGTGACATGGCAGCAGGATCCGTATCTACTTCTTGTTCTCCTTTATGTATTTTCAGAGAACAGCTGGTAAAATTCAGGGACGTTCGTCTCTCTTAAAGGTAGAAAACCTGGGATTTTGGCACACAGTGTCTTTTAGGAGAGCTCACAAAGCCCTTGAAACCCTTTGCGACCGCAGAAAGCACAACTGCTATCCCGGCGCGTGGTTTCGCATCACGCCTGAGCCGAATTGGCAGCTCCCCACGTCCTCTCCCCCCCGTTCAGCCCCATGGGGCCGCGCAGGGACCTGC
>NW_009202291.1:0-542 GCF_000690835.1 Fulmarus glacialis
CAAAACTCATAACTCAGGCCCATGGGGAAAGTGGTAGACACGGAGACCCCACTGTCATATTGCTCAGTTTCAGAGATTTCAGGCTGTGGAGTCACCATTCAGTCCAATTTAATCCTCAGTCCTGGCTCCATGACTGACTAGTCTTGCAGATCTGCAGCCTCACACTATGACTCTCTGCATGCCTCACAACCTGGCTTTACCGCCATTATCTACATTAGGGGAAGGCAAATTAGGTTTGTATCCCTGAGTCTCATCCCACATGAAACAGCAACATTAGCAGAGTGTGTGCTTGCTTCTGGATGTCCTAGTTTCAGCTCGGATAGGGTTAAATTTCTTCCTAGTGCTGTGTTTTGGATTTAGTATGAGAAGAATGTTGATAACACACTGATGTTTTCAGTTGTTGCTAAGTACCCTCCTAGTCCAAGGACAGCTCCCATGTCCTACTGACTGAGCTAGGTACACAAGATGGGAAGGAACATAATCAGGATAGCCAGCCCAGCTGGCCAATGGGGTATTCCATACCATGTGACGTCATGCTCAGT
>NW_009202291.1:571-9781 GCF_000690835.1 Fulmarus glacialis
CTACCTGGTTATCGGTCAGCACGGGTGGTGAGCAATTGTATTGTGCATCATTCATCTTGTATATTCTGTCATTATTATTATTGTTTTCCCTTTTCTGTTCTATTAAACTGTCTTTATCTCAACCCATGAGTTTTTCTCACTCTTACCCTTCTGATTCTCTCCCCGTCCCACTGCGGGGCGGTGGGGGGGAGTGAGCGAGTAGCTGCATGGTATTTGGCTGCCTGCCAGGTTAAACCACGACACTGAGAAATGTTCTTAAGTCCCACAGTTTCAATGT
The DNA here is from genome assembly GCF_000690835.1 of Fulmarus glacialis. NCBI lineage: Eukaryota > Metazoa > Chordata > Aves > Procellariiformes > Procellariidae > Fulmarus > Fulmarus glacialis. The sequence continues at coordinate 849 of NW_009202291.1, forward strand.
AACTTTAAACTCCCTACATAGAAAAGAGAATACAGTAAGCTTCCAGTGGTGTTCCAGGTCAATTTTGGAAGAGTCCAGGACTTTCCATTACCTCTAACAGGATGTTAAGTGCTATGTGCCCATAAACTATGTGCCCATCATTGATACAACTACTGAAACCCTCACAAGGCTTCATTTTATTTGAGCAGCTTTTATTAGCATTATATATAAGAAAATTAAAAGTTTTCCCTTTAATTATAAGCCAGCCTGTGTTTTTATTTGAAAAAATAGTTTTAAAATATTTTTTTTTAAATATTTAAATGAAATATTTGCCTCTGCAGTGTGTTTCCTTCATTGCTTTTGAAGTAAAGAGAGGAGGCATAGAACACTTAAGATTTTCAGTTTCAAGTCTGTCACTGGAGTTTAAATGAAGGTAGTATCATTAGGTGAGCTGTTATGATTTCTAGCATATCACATATCACACCCCAGTGCATTTTATTTAATCACCCCTTTATTAAGCCTAATAATTTATAAACATATAGTCTTGTCTTTTCAGCAAATGCTTTGGTCTCTTCAGAATAGACCTTTTTCTCCAATTATTGCGTTGAAGTCCAGATGATCTAACGAAGAATTCATTTAGTCAATTTAGCTATAAGCTGATGAACATTCTCATTCATTATTATTTTGCTTCTGAGTCTCCAAATAATCTCTGCCAGTGCCCCACACTCCATCTGAAATGCAGATAAGCAGCTGACTACATCTTTTCATCTTTTAGGAACATGACTTGCATGCACTGAACTTTCTCTGTTACCTTCGTCTTCACTGCAGGCAGAAAGAAAACCTGTTCTTCCCATTCCACATAGCACAAGTATCCATTTGGCCACTACCGTTAAGAATGCCGGCCTCTACCTAAAGAGTTCAGGCTATTTTTCCAAAAGGAAGGTGCAACACAGTATTTCAGTATTACTGTTGCAAATAGTACAGGTAGAAAGAATAGCTTTCTAGTGCTAGTGACACCAGTACCTACCTAGCATTGCATCTTTTTATTTTCTTTCCAGCAACCCTAGACTGTGATATTATATTTTATCTACAGAGTCACTCTTAGGGAGAAGATAAAATCATTAATCTTCATTAATATACTCCCTATCCATACACCTACTAGTCTATATGGAATAACACCTAAATCTAAACCCATGATTTAGTTTTGCATTCATTAATTAATTCTTGTTTTTTCTAGATTCTAGCTTGATGAGAGCTCTGATTATTTACGCCTACATTCATTAGTATTTTCTCTTGTGCAATGTAAGAAGCAGGTAACCAAATTATAAGAAACAATCCATACAATGTTTTTGTACCCACATTTTCCTTTCTTAAAATAAGTTTTGCCAGTTGATTTCATTGCGCCTGTGACAGCCTCAGCTGTAGTGCTCAAAACTTAGTACTGGAGTTATTTTAACTTCAATAATATAAGCACGTATTGGAAATCACTTATCGTGGTTGGGTTTTTTTAAATAATGCAGATATCTGTCCCAGAAAATATATTTCTGCCAATACACTCAACTGAAGTAATGTACCTAAGCATGGAAGTAATGTAAATATGCAGAACAGCAATCCACACTCCTTTACACAGTCCTACAAAAAGGGCTAATAAACTTGAAAATGATGCAAAACAGAAACTAATAATTGCTACTGCTCTTATTTGTTGTCTTTACGAACTGACAGGGTAATTATCTGAATCTATTTCAGTAGAAGCATACATACCTGAAAATAAAGGTATTTTCAAAATCTGCATTTGAATAACAGTGTAAAAAGACAAAAAACTAAGTGTGTAATCATTGTATAGTCACTAAAAAGGAAGGTTGAATAGCATAATGGGTTTTCATGTGGTCTTTTCAATGTATGGTAATAATAGAATTGGGAAACCCAGAATGTCACAGAATTTAAGGACATGGAAATTTGCATCTCAGAACTAGCATACAATGACCTATGTCTCCCACGTTTCTCAACCTTTTTCAGACTCCAAGACTTTCTTTTCTGAACCAAGACTCGTAGTCCCATGCACCTTTTCCTGTCTGCCCAAACTTTCTGAAACTATTAGCAGTAATGAAAAAGGTCACAGTTCCCAAAACTGTGAACCCATAACATGTGGTTGAAGTTGTGTGGACTTTGTAGAACAATGCAGTAAATAATTTTTATAAGTCAATGACCAAAACCCAAAGTCTTCAGGTGCACCTTTCTTACTTCAAGCTGGTATTGATAGGACAAATACATCAGGAGCTTATAAACTGCTTAAGGTGTCATGCTGTCCTCAGTACTAGCTGGAGGACTTTCATGACATGAACATATGAAATGATAAAACTGACAGAGAAAACCCTGCTCCCATATGTTTCATTACAAGTAATAGGACATTGGAACTATCTCCCCTCACCCAAATTATTAGGCTAGTACTCTAAATTTGAAAGGCATTATGGGCTAAATCATTCAAGAGTTTGGAGCAAGTCTGAATTGATTAAAATTCCACAGTCTTCTAGTGCACAGTGAGCATTTTAGTTATTCAGACCTACATGATCAGGAACCTTTTACTTTTCTAAAGGTTACACTTCCCTCTTCACAATACGAATGAATTGGAATCACGGATGTATCTATGGATCTATTCAGCTTTTCTTGTTCAGAAATGTAAATTCATATGAAGATACAGATACATACCAAAATTAGAGAAGACAGTGGAGGAAAATGAAATGTCAGATTTTGCTATATATTATTTAATAGTAGCCACCAGTTGCTGCCATTAATTTTACAAGTGATTTTTCTTAGCAACTCCTTGACATAAAGGGGAAAACTGTGTCTTAGTTCTTTGTGAGATAAGCTGCTGCAAGCAGCAGGAAAATTTTTGTTTACCTTGCTCTCTATAAGCAGAGTTAATGCCTCTTGCTGGCTTAATTCTCTCGAGCTGCTCTTTAGACTGCAGGCCAAAATATGTCTGATACGAAAGCCATTTTAAGGCATGATGAACATTTAAATCATACTATATATTTTATTGTTAACTTAGTAATATTTCTTCCTTATCTTTTTTTTTTTTCTTTTAACTATTGCTTTTTAATATAACATCTGAAGTAATGCGATATGAACCTCTGGAAAACAAACATAATTTTGCATAATTTAATATCACTTTATAAATCTATAATACACTTACATTTATTCAAACTTCCTAAACTATAGCACTTCTATTTCCACAGAAAATGTTGATTATGGGCCGGTGCTTGTTCAAGAGCCAGATGATGTGATTTTTCCAACTGATTCTGAGGAGAAGAAAGTATCTCTGAATTGCCAAGCTCGTGGAAATCCTACTCCCACATACAGGTACCTGTTTTAGAAATTTTTTGTTTAGTTTTCAAAATATTAGCCACTGCAATCCCACTCTGAGAGTCAGTGGGCTTTGGAGAACAACATAACAGAAACAGCTCTGTGACACAAATGGCTTTCCTGATTGAATGCTTTTTCTGATTCTGAATAAGCAAGAAGCATAAGCGGTAGTGAATAAAGGCAAAACAATATGTGAAGTTTCAAATTATGTTCTCTGTGTATCATATCTCTTCATGTGGAAGGACTCCTTTTGTCCAGTTTTTTGACTTGTCTCTGTAACAGGTGACAAGATCAAAATCTTTAATTGATTTTTTTCTAAACATCTATAAAGCTGTGAAATACGGTCCCATTTTATAGGGAAAGCAGTAAAGAACAGATACATTAAATGACATGACTATGCAATACAGGATACCATGGCTGAGCCAAATCTGGTGTCTTTTCACTCACAAGTCCATCATTTTATTCATTTGCAACCATTGCCTGTTGCCTATTTTTCCATACAGACTATTATGCCACAGATACCTACTATACAGATCTGTTATGACACACCTGTGAGTCTGAGAATTCAGTTTATTAATGGTACCCACTTACAAGTGGGAACACTATGTTATCCATTTGCTCATATTTTATACAAATTACAAGTGATGTAGAAGGGCTGGGGGACATATGGTTCATTATTTTTTCCATATACCCTTTATCTTTTCTCAGAGTCATTTTTCACTTACAAAGGGAACATAAGGACTCTTATCGTTGTGTTTTGTCATAGGTGACAATCACCAATTCTGCATTTTATTTTTTACCTGTTACACTTATTTCACTTATGGATTCTTTAGCATTCTGGATGAATTCTCCTTAGACTTACTTGAATCACAAAACTTGCATTTCTATGGCTGGAAAAAATTCAGAGGCAGTACCATCTTTAGATATCCCCATCACAACAAGCACTGAATCTGCCTCTTCGCAACAGATGTGGGTCATTAAATGGATCTGATGCATGGCACAACCTTTCCCAACAGCATAGGCATAACTAAAACATTTAACATGGGATTAGGAATGAGTGGCCAGAAATTCTTCAAACTGGAATTGCATGAACTCCTCACTGTGTGGGATGAAAGCTATGTTGCATTCTTCCTTATCGATATTCCTTGTGTAATTTCTATTACATATTTGTTGCTTTGTTGATAAAAAAGTATGTGTATTGGTTCCACACACTGTTAAAGTGCTATCAGTCCATTAAATGTAGCATGTGACCAGGGGGAAAAGGCACAAATTCCCACCAAAAGAGGGGAACCCTATGTTCAGCCTTCCCAGACAACCTCATTATTCTTCGAGAGATTTTTTCTTTGGAGAACCTGTCATCTCCTTTCTTTCTTGGTCCAACTGTTTTTTGCATTTTCCCTAGTGGTATGCAATCAACAAATACAGACTTTCAGCATATCTTAAAGGGTGGCTACAGAGAGGATAGAGGCTCTTTCTTCACAAGGAGCCACATGGAGAAGGCAAGGGGCAACAAGAGAGGTTTCATATAAGAGAGGTTTCATCTCAATATAAGAAAGAAATTTTTTACTGTGAGAACAATCATTCACTGGAACAACCTCCTCAGGGATGTGGCAGAGTCCCCATCACTGGAGGTTTTCAAAATGCAATTGAATAAGGTGGTAGATAATCTCATCTAGTCTCCCTCTCCCATGAAAGATTGGACCAAATGATCTTTTGAGGTCCCTTCCAACCTGGGCTGGTTTATGATTTTGTGATATCCATTCCTTCAGTTCTGCAGATATTAATTGGTGTCAGCAGCCTCGTAAACAAACTTTCCTGACTGCTCTTCATGCAATGAAAGCTTTGACCCGAAAGGCCTAATTCTAACAGCACAGTTTAACTTCTCCTCCTTCTGTTGCTGCCATTTGTCTGTACAGCATATGCAATACACACTACCATTCAGGGGAAGGGAAAAAAGATATAAATTACTTTGTGAGGAATATACTGTTCTCCAGGGCAGGTGCAGAGGGAATTTAGCCTTAAAAAAAGGCTATAGATGTTAGGCAAAGGTTTGTTGTATGTCACTGCCCAACCTTTGGCATACGAAATAGTGAGGAAAAGGGGTATTTCCATATCACCAGAGATCCTGTCCTACTATCTACAAGTACTGGACAACAGAGATCTTTATTTACAAGGGCTGTGAGGCCCATGCTGCTAAGAATTATTTTCAGCCAAAATCAAAGCACAGGACAACTTTTTTTTTTTTTTTTAAAGCTACATTAAAAGAACACTTAAAGCACTCAAAAATTCCAAAATTAAGTTGTCTCTGCCATTTTAATTCATTTCCTTAGTCTGTATAACTTATGAGACAGTGTTTATAACCTGTTTACAAATTCTCTTTTTTGCTAGGACATTACTTAATTTTAACAGAATGGAGAATGCTCACATCATTTCAGATTTTCTTCTTCCTTGCAAAGAGCTTTTTCCCTCTTGTTCAAGCTCTACCCTGAAATAACAATTCTTAATTTCTTGAGTTCTGGTCATTAAGGTATCTAGATGCATTGATTTAGGGAATAACTCCCTGAGATAAACTGATTCCATTTGCTCAGCGTTTCTGCAAATCATACTTTAGTATCACAAGTCAGGACCCGTACAATGAAGAACATAACTGAGACACCTTCGATAAGAAATACAGACATTCACAAGCTTCCTGTGGGATCTCACAGGTCAGCAGTGTTACTGAGTTAAAGGCAGGCATAGAATTCCCTGAGATGCCGCTTCACTACACTGCTTTCACTGCTTGTGAAATACTGTGTTTCCCATTTTACTTAGGGCACATATAAGCTGATTAGAAATTTTTTGTCAGTATCATTTCCTGATAGAAAAGGCAGTTGAAAAAAATTTTAAAAAATTACTTTCTGTCTGCTTAAGCCAAATTATAATATTTTGAAATGTTATCTGTGACTTGTCTGCAAGAAAAAATGTAGTTGATTTTCCCTATCAGCTCGTTACCTTTTAAGTATTATATTTGGGTTTCTGTCCTCCCAGATCAGTCAGGGTACCTAGAAGAAAACATGTCACACAATTCAGTGTTGTTTTTCCTCTAATGTGCTTGGATTATATGAGGGGAATACAATCATTCAGAATGGACCCCAAGATATATAGGCAGGCAGCCATCAAGATCCAAAGTTTTGGGGTAGCATTACAAAAACGTATTTTTGCATTGAATTTAACTGAAAATGAAACTAAGTGAAGAAAGCTAATTAAAGCAAACTGAATTTTGTGTCAGTTTCCATTTGGAAATGCCAAAACATGTAATTTTGACTTTTTCCTTTTCTAAATCTCCCAGCATTTCTGGATCAATTAATTTTGCATTTTCATTTCACATATATATATATATGAATATATATATATGTAAAAGTTAACTTTCATTATGATTTCATTCAAAATCTTAATAAATTGTTCAAGATTAAAAGTTCCTCTTCTTTTTAGCTCTGCTATGTATGAATCTCTTTTAAAATGTAGTGAATCCTGCAGTCATTTCCCTAATATCCTTTGCAGTATAAAGATATTGTCAACACTGTTTCATTCTTACATTAAATGAAGCAGGAGTCCTCTGTGATCAAAAGTCCAATCATGAAAAAAAGGGGCAAATAATAGTTTCATAGTTCATCTTAATTCTGGCAATTCTGACCTTTGGATTAGGAAAAATTCAGAGCTACTTCAGCTTAATTCTGCTGTCTGTACCTCACTCACCATGAATGTTAACAAGATAGGGTGAATTGATAATCATTTTGCTTCATTAAAGTTGCCTCTGGAGTTTAGATGTTGCCAAGTTCTTCCAGTCTTTGCTGAGCTCTGGCAAAGCTTGGAAGTGCCTGGCAATTTCCTGAGGCAACTTTGAAATTGCAGAATGACCGCAAACTAGCAATGAAGGAAATATCTGTGCATCATACCTGTTTACACTGCTTATCTCTTCTTCGCATTCTTTTAACAATTTCATGTTCTATACAGTTTAACACAAAAGCAAATCTAAAAATTGTTATGTGGATTATTCTCTAATTGAGACATTGCACACACCCCCACCCCCGAGGTTATTCCAGAGTGTTGGAGTCTATTAATCTACCACACAAAATCTTTTCTCTTACAGCCAGTGGACTATTGCAGGGTTTGTTGTTTCAGTCTTTGGAGATGAATGAGAGGAGTGAGGCTTTTTGACAGAGAATATCCAGGGGGAAAAAAGAACCAACCCCAAAACCCACTCACACAACAGAAAAATTGTGAGGCTTTTAGGTTACTTCTGAAACCACAGAAGAAGAAGAGTTCATTCGGGAATTATTCAGTGCTTTGGCTTAGGTGTGATACTTTCTAACTTGTCTTATAGCCTGGCTTTTTCCACTTTATCTTCACTCCCATCCCTGTCTTTACTTTGTTCAGGCTTCTCATTTCACTCCCAAACACCTCCCAAACTTAACATTCCCTCTGCCAACTCCTCATTTGATCTTAGTTTCCATTTACCTGGTAGCTGCCAGGCATTACCCTTGACCAGCTGCCAGTTAATTCAGTCTCAGTCCCAGTCTTCTGTGAATTTTGTGTATACTGATCCCGCTGATAATATTTTGCCTTTGTCCATTGTCAACATCCTTTGTTTCACAACAACCTACATACATCAGTCTACTTCCCTCCTCTTCACAGGTTTTGCTCTCCTGCTTTCTGTATTTAAATCAGGTTTTTCTCTTTCTTGGGCCCAGAAGATCAAATGCTAAAAGAATGGAAAAGAAAGATTCCTTACTCTCACGCAGTGCAGACTGAGCTCTGCTAACTCTAAGCTCATCTGGGCCTAAGGCCTTAATGGTGGAACATGAATTGAAACTTTGATTATCATAAGGACAGTAAAAGTCCTATTTTTGACATAAAGGATGCATCTGCTACACAGGTTTCAATTCTGAAGACTTTGTGGATGATAGTATTTTGGGGGGGAAAAAAAAGAAAAAAAAAGAGGTTACTAATTTGATTCAGCATAGGTAAAACAAAGAATATGCTTTCTCTTCAGATGTTGAAGATCTGTTTTTACTTGTGTTTTTTCAGAAAAAAACTTACCTTTTGTCAGGCACGTGTTGTGGAATGTCTCCATCCAAAGATTTGCCAAAGTAATGGGTTACTGCACAGGGTATCTTCAAGTAGCTGTCACCCTTGTAACAACTGGGGCTGTCAGGTTCTGTATACTAAGCTTGATGCCTTCCTTTGGCCATAAAATGTGCTCAAGTAATTTCTTTCTTTTTTCCTAAGATGGCTTCGAAATGGAACTGAAATCGACATTGAAAGTGATTATCGCTACAGTTTAATAGAAGGAAGTTTGATCATCAACAATCCCAGTGAAATGAAGGATTCTGGACAATATCAGTGTTTAACCACCAACATGTTTGGCAGTATTTTAAGCAGAGAGGCTGTTCTTCAGTTTGCATGTAAGTAACAATTTTTTTAACATGGATAAATCAGATCTTTACATTGCTTGGTAAGGCTCTAAGTTGTAATTTGAATACATTACACAAGTTCCACTGTCCACTGATTTTGTTGGGCTACGATCTCAAAATTAGAAATAAAATGCTTAG
>NW_009202291.1:9820-10483 GCF_000690835.1 Fulmarus glacialis
AAATAGAACCAATTATCAGGGAAAATAACTCTAGTACATGATTCCAAATGCTATCCTTTAATGACGTACTTGAATACTCTGCAACGATATATTTCACTCATTGCTGGTTTCCTGAAACATGTATCATTTTGCCACACTATCTGAGCAGGAGAGAAAGAACTGTAAACTTAGGAATAGAGTGAGATAAACTGCCTATATATCTGTAGGATAATCTGCACCTATAACTATGTGTGTGAGCATAGGTTTGTATGTATATATGTATATAAATATACATGTTTTATGTCCATGTTTATGCATACATATCATGCATACATTCATACATTATGAGACTGAGATTTTTTTTTGTAGTTGTTAATGGAAACTGAAAATGTCATAGCTTTTGAAATCATTCACTACAATATACTTCCCAGAAGCTATCAACAATTCATGATCCCAAGTAAATGTTATGGTCTATCTATAGCATGCTCTTTTTCAAACATATTATCAGGAAAAACAGGCCCAGAATTTCAGATATTCCCACCTCCAACCCTGACTTCCCTTCAGCACTTTACAGGAAGGCAACCAACACCATTTTAGAGTTTTATCTAGGTAAATCCTACCATGAGGGGTTTTTAAGAGGCAGGGATGAAAAAAGAACTCCATCCTAATTTCTCAGATCCTGCT
>NW_009202291.1:10498-15307 GCF_000690835.1 Fulmarus glacialis
GAGGCAGATCTTCATATAACCACAACTGGAAAACAGTGGGGTTAAGGACAAGTTGCCTACCTGCATGTCCACTAACTCAGCAGAGATAGTGTGATGCCTGAGATTCTCCCTTAATCCCCCCCTCCCTGGTAAAGTCAGACCTCTCAAATCTATAGCTTTAGTCTTATCTGCTGCAGATCCTGTTAAGGAATTTGTTAGCAAGATCATGGCACTATCCACCTACTTCTGAGCTGGGAGCAATACTGACATTTGTCAGTTTCCTCATGCCAGGGCAGTATGTTTAAAACTCTAAACATTGTAACAGTGGTCTTATCACAGTATTATTGGACCTCAGTCTTAAATGTAGCTCTGAGAAAATTCTGCTAAAAATTTTATCTTTTAGACAAGAAAACTATCATAAAACAAATCACCTGGTTAGAGAACCTGACAACTGGTAAATATAGATAGTTCCAGGGCTCTGAACCTCAGATTTCTGTTCCCATTTCAGGATCATGGCTAACAGGTGGCCATTTGACCTCCAGCTGGAAAAAAATTCAGAGAAAGTGAGAGCTGGAGCTCAAACAACAGAAGGCCTACGAGTTTCAGTAGCTACATCCACAGTTCATTCAGGACCCCATGTACTTCTAGTTACAATATTATCTCCTCCAATAAAACAAATTTAGATGAGGTTGTAAAAAAAAAAAGAATAAGAAAGAAGCAGTTGGGTTTAGTGGGTTTATTTTTATTGGATTTTTAAATTATTATTAGCTTGCACACCTGCTTTTGCAGGTATCAAAGTTGTTATACTGCAATGGCTTGAATGTGATTTCTGTTCATTAAAGTATTTACCTGGGAATTGTAATGAAAGTTTCTCAATCAAGGCTAATGAAGGAATGCTAGCTGGAAGTGCTGAGGTGTCGCAAACCATGCTGCAGAACTTGCGAGAGAGAAGAGGCTGTTATAAGCACACAGAAATCTTTAAAAAAGAATAGAGAGTCATAACTGGTTGAAATTCTTTTAGAAGTTCGTGAGTAACCCCTTTGCAAGACTGATTTCAAGTTCAATGTGTATTTGTAGTTCAAGTTCTTTGTAGCATGACATTCTCTCTTCCGCTCTTGATTTAATGATTCTTCAAATCCGTGATCTTAAATGGCTGATGTGTTCCTATTGAAACAACATTTGCATCATGCAGCAACTCACAGTATAAATTGGTGTCACCATACTGAAACTCATAGCAACATATCAGAAGCTTATATCACAGAAATGTTTTAGTAATTCAGATCCAAAGTAAATTTAAAATAAAGATTTTCATTGCAATTTCAGCTTTAAAAGGTCTAAGACACTGTCTTGAATTTGACCAGAAGGTTCAGAAAAATTTTCTTGAAGCAAAGAATGGAATACTTTCATCCTGATATCTTGGGTGATACAAAGTTGTCCTTGTTTTGTCTTGGATAGAGTTAATTTTCTTCCTAGTAGCTGGTATAGTGCTGTGTTTTGGATTTAGTATGAGAATAATGTTGATAACACACTGATGTTTTAGTTGTTGCTACATAGTGCTTATATAGTCAAGGACTTTTCAGCTTCCCATGATCTGCCAGGTGCACGAGAAGCTGGGATGGAGGATAGCCAGGACAGCTAACCCAATTGACAATTGAGATATTCCATACCATATGTCGTCATGCTCAGTATATAAACTAGGAGTTGTCCAGGGAGCAGTGATTGCTGCCCGGAGACTGGCTGGGCATTGGTGGGTGAGCAATTGCATTGTGCATCACTTATTTTGCATATTCTATCATCATCATTATTATTATTATTCCCTTCCTTTTCTGATCTATTAAACTGTCTTTATCTCAATCCACTAATTTTACTTTTTTTTCCGATTCTCTCCCTCATCTCACTGTGGGGGGGAAAGGGGAATGAGTGAGCAGCTCTGTGGTGTTTGGCTGCCTGCTGGGTTAAACCACAACAAAAGTTTACATTGGTTCCCAAAGTGCTAATACTCTTTGTTTCCTTTAAGAAACTGAAATGTTCTTTTCAGATGCTTAAAGGGAAGATCTTCACTTTACAACATGAAGGATGGTTTTATGATTTAAAACATAATATTTTTGAGACCTCTTACTTCATATCTAGAAAAACTTCTTTAGTATAATCACAATCTTTCTGAAATAAATTAGGAAATTCTCCATATTAAGATATTTTAACCAAGTAATATATAACATCTCATTTATTAATAACCCTTTTTCTTGCATTTAAATTCATTACTTACCTGAAAACAACCTTGGGTGAGGTAATATACAATTAAACGGTCTTTAGTTTAGACTATGTTCATTGAGTAATTAGCATTGAGCTCTAAAGCATTATTATAGATAGGTAGAGATGGACTAGACTAAAATTAGCTTACGTTACCCTGAACTAAATATAAGAAATTTAAAAATGTCATGCTTGTGATGAAATACTGTAAGATAAAATTTCAGTATAGTTGAAGTAGAACATTTTATAGTAGTGCTTGTTAACAGCAGGTTTGCATGTCTGCAGTTATTTTCAGTAAGACAGAAAGTAAAGCATTGAAAAAGATTTTTGTAAGGAAAGGTCCTAACCTTAAAGTAATTAAAGCAATTGGTGCCCTGCAATTTTACTGGGCTCTAATGGTTTGAAGGGTAATTTATAATCCCAAGGATAAACCAAGGTATTTCTGATTATGAGATACAGAGCTACACATAATGGCATTCAGTTTCCTTTTTTTCACTGAAAGCCATGGATTCCAGAAGCTTAGAAACTTACCACTTTCACAGAAAAATTTTAAAAATTAAGTTCATGGTTTGTATTGCTGCGGAAAATAGTTACATCTTTGCAGCTTGAAGACTTGTTCTAATTAAAGAGACAAATGGCATATAGCTCAAAAGGAAACAACAGGGACCATTAAACAAGGTCTTTGACACTGTCTTACAGGAAAAAGCATGTGTTGTAATGTGCCTATGCAAAATATCACAAAACTTGAAAAAGGAGGGATGTTTATTGCATTGGCTCTTAGTTTTCTCGCGATTGCATGGCTAAAAGCCCAGTTGCTATGTTTATTATCATGTAGTTCAGCACTGGTGATGCATTTCAAATACACATGTTTATGTACTATATCATTTGCATATATGTGCATAATTAAAATAGGACTTTGAAATACTTATATGCTGTCTTTGGATTTGAAAGAGAAAGAGATATTAAATGAATATTATTTTATACATGTTTAGAGAGATAACATGTGAAGTAGCCTCCTGTATCACTGGAGCAAAGTTGAAAGACCAGTTATATGCAGTTAAAGGTCTGCTCGAAATTTTCCACTATCATTGCAAATATTTTTGATGATTTAAACACAGAAAAAGTTCTCTTCTTTTTTTCTCTTCTTTGGATTTCCTGTGATCTCTTATGCCTAAGGTCATGCTGTTTTATGCTATTTTAAGAAAGTAAGGAAAAAAAAAAGAAAAAGCCCCATGCTGTAACAGATATTAAGGAGAAATGTATTTTTCATTAAAAGCAAATATTTGCCAGGAATTTCTTTTGTCTTCAATAGAATTTTATGCAGAAAAGTTGGGGAAAAAAAGGCCAAAGATAACACTGACAAAATGTCAAGCAAATCAGAATTCTTGATCACAAAAATGATATGTTTAAAGTTACATTTCTTAAGTTTGCTCATAGCAGGTTGTTAAAAAGATAAAAAGCTATCAGTTTGCTACAGCTTCAAATGTTATTTATACTTCACAATCACAAGGAATAGTTCATATACAAAGTATATTGTTTTCTTAACAAGATTGTAATCAGCTCATTAAAATGTAAGAGCATTAGAGGAATAATTACTGAATTCCTTTAGCCCATGTTAACGTTAATGAATTTTGGAGTTCTGGGTGTGGCTAGCTCTATGGAAGAGTTATTCAAATCCCAAACACATCTTTAAAGATTCTGCAGTCAATGGAAATAGAAAAGGGAAACACAGTTATTCTAGCTTAAGTTTTTACTGCATTAAGAAAAAATGCGTATATATGAAGGCAAAAGCATCAGCCAAATAAAGAAACCATAGGAAACTTAGAATCATAGAATCATAGAATCATTAAGGTTGGAAAAGACCTCTAAGATCATCGAGTCCAACCATCAACCCAACACCACCATGCCCACTAAACCATGTCCTTAAGCGCCTCATCTACACGTCTTTTAAATACCTCCAGGGATGGTGACTCCACCACTTCCCTGGGCAGCCTGTTCCAAGGCCTGACCACTCTTTCAGTAAACAAGTTTTTCCTAATGTCCAATCTAAACCTCCCTTGGCACAACTTGAGGCCATTTCCTCTCATCCTAAACTTATAGTTGCTACAAGCAGAAACCTAACTTTGTCAAACACCTAGTAATTTTAAAGAAGTGCGCAACATCAGAAGTGTTTTGAGGATATGAAACTTAATAACAAAGTGTAAAAGTTTTATGAAGTAACTTACACACTAAGCACACATACATTGTTAGAAGGTTTTCGTTTGGTCTCTTATCTCCTCTCATTTCTGTTGTTAGAAATTTCTGTAACCTAAAGGGAGGATTTAAAAATTAAACTTTAATATTAATTTCTTAATGTTGGCTACTTTCGGCATCTGTACATGAGCTAAAAAAGAATAAGTGACTTGAACCTGATGGGAAATTGAAAAAAATAGAGAGATTCCAAACTGACTAAATCTACCTGCCTTACTGCACAACAGCTGCATATTTTTGTGCTTTCTTTGGAACAGTGTGCTACAACTTTGGCTACCACAGTGGATGTATTTTGTGCTTACCTTTGCCACATGTACAATCTCTGTATTC
>NW_009202292.1:0-9900 GCF_000690835.1 Fulmarus glacialis
TTAGGTCACAAAACAAAATTGCTTTTCTCTATCTGCGGATTATTCAACCTTTCACAAGCCTACCATCTCTGTGATATTTACAACCTGGGCTAAAAAATATAGAGAAGTGGTAGAGGGAAATAACTTCTCGCCTGTCATTTATGGAACTCCTCACTGCAGTTTTATTAATCTGATTGTCCGTGGCTTCTTTGTATCATTTTCCTTTTTTTTTATTAAATCTATTTTCTCATTTAATCTACAGAGAAGGCTATTGATTAGATACCATTTAAATGTCCTTTTCCAATTGATGAGTTACCACGACTGTCCAGTGATGTACAGAATAAGAAGTCAGCCATGGTGCAGACATATAAATGAATAGTTTTCTGGGGAGACAGCCTGTGCCCTGCCCGTTTCATCATGGCACACTTCTGACAGCCTGTTAGCGAGTTCATCTCCTAAGAAATGAGCTTAATGATCCATGTTTTCTTTCTTGCCATCATGCTCCCTGGACAACTTGTTGGGTTTACTCCATAATTTCCTAGTACTAATTTGTAAAGAGTTGATTTAATTACAACCCTCTAGATGTGAGAAAAACCTTGATTTCTCATGTTAATTCCAGAACATGCAATGTAACAAAATGTTTCATCGCATTACAATATCAACAATTTCTTCTAAACCATACAAAGCTAAACAGCATTAAACACTATCAGATGATAACAAGCTGAACTGGGAAAAGAAATCAGAATGCAACTAGTCATACTTCCATTTTTAAAGATGTCCCTGATGTCCTGTAATACAACCTAAGTTGGGCATTGCTTTGCTCTGAAACCATCACAGCAATGTGAAGAATATTACTCTGTTGTTTAAGAATAGCTATGTCTACGGTAGTGACTTGCACTATAAAACCTTTGGATTTTTTTCTGCATAATTTCAAGTTGCTGTTTTTAGGAAATACATGCTTAAGATATACTTGCAAACCAGGTGTACATGACAGAAAAAGTTAATTGTATGTAGCACTGGTTGCATTTTATTAATAAATATTTTATTAACTGAAGAATATAATTCAGCGAACCTGAGATTAATATGAATTTGTGTCACAAAGAGTTTCAGCTAAATGAAGACTGAGGAAATTGTGTTATCTTACTGAAGGAAGGGATCTGACTTCTAGTTCAGATGTGGAGACTCTGCTTCCTCTCTCTTCCATTATTTATTTGTGCAAGGTGGGGCAATTTCACAAGGAAAGATTGTGACATCTTTCTTACAAAACGAGATTTCAAGGCTAAGGTCTTCAGTGACTGTAGGACTCAGAGCAAACCCCCGGGCCACAGTTTTCCACATAAAAGTTCAAACCACTTGCACATATCTACTTTACAATTCTGCAAATCTAGCCCTTTCTTGTGTTAAGAGAATCAGAATTTTAAACTGAAAGATATGTATTTTTTCATATAAAAATGGAGAAAAAATGAAGATTTGAGTCAAATTAGAACTTTTTGTTTACTTTCAGCTTTGGGAAACCAAGTTATTTTAATTTTACCTGTAGTGATATTTACTTTGTTGTTTATAGAAACATTCAGCTTATACAACTAAGTTCAATGGTGCAAGATACTAAGAACTTTGGTCCTTGTCTAAAAAAGTGTTTAATCTTAAAATATGGGATGATGTATGTGCTTAAAATTAAGCACATGCTTAAACTCTTTGTTGTTGTTAAACATGAGAATTTCTAAAGCAAGAGTTGAAACAGTCTGTATAGATTTGTTACCGTAATGTCATTATGACAGACACATAATAGGTTTAATTAAGCCTTCTGCCATTCATTTCTTGATCCTTTCTTTCTTAAAGTGAATAAATAGCCTAGAATAATAAAATTCATGCCTTAAAAATAGCAGAACTCATTACAACTCCTTTTATCCAGCTGTTTTCAAAGAAGCTTTCCTGTTGGAAAAGATAGATCTGGGTCCATCATTGTGGTGATGGTGAATCTTTGATGAAAATCTGCCTTCGACCTTGCTTTACATAGGTGAATCTTTCATCCAAGTCCGAAAGCAAGTCTGGAGAATTAAATGTAATCAGCACTTGAGAGGTCACTTAAAACTGTGAAGACAGCATCCACTCTTTCTGACAAGAATGTCAAAAAGAATTAATATTTATCCATTGTTCAAATTTCCCAACAGACCATTAATGACTATTGCCAGA
This sequence comes from Fulmarus glacialis, assembly GCF_000690835.1. Lineage (NCBI taxonomy): Eukaryota > Metazoa > Chordata > Aves > Procellariiformes > Procellariidae > Fulmarus > Fulmarus glacialis. Next base: position 2,173 of record NW_009202292.1, read on the forward strand.
CAGTAAACCTTATGGGAGCTCAACTGTATCAGGAGTGATATCCACTGAAAGCTTCAGGGAAAAAAATACACACCTTGTCTTCTGGAACTCCCCTTCCACACAAAGCATGCAGCATGTCTTCGAAATGGTCTCCTGACCCTATCTACAGTGACTTGTCTATAATAGCATAAGACCAGCTAAGAGCTCTGGTAGACTTGCTCTGTATGCTTCTGTCCCTTTAGTTCTGCTTTTGAAGTTGTCTGAGAATGGTAGTAAGTTTCTATTTTTCCATTGCTACCTCAGCATTTAAAGACCAACTGCCTTGCCCCTGTATTAGATCACTTTAAAGAGCAGAGGAAACCCAATTCTTTCCTATCTACAAAAGCAAATGCTTTCTTTTCTTGAAGACAAGAGGATGGTGGGGAAATTCTCTTTTTATCTTCTCTCTGCTGCCTTGAATCAGTATCTCATCAGTTCTAAAAGGGGTTCTGTGTCTATGGCAGTAAATTAAACATTCCCTAGCACTGAGAACAAATCATATGGAAAGGTCCACATCCATATTTCTAAAACTTATCTTCCAAGACACAGAGTACTTCTAAACTGTCTTTTGGGAATGGCCCCTAGTCACTAATGTGATAATACCCAAAATGTGACAAGAACTGTCTTGGAGAAGGCTGTGGTCCCACCGAAGAATCCCATGGATGCTTCTAACACTGTGACAGTGTCTGTGATGAAAGTCCAGTGCAGGAGAGTGTTTCTTGATACTTTTCACTATACTAGTATGGACAAAGTCTGAGTATGTTGAATCGAGAGTCTTCAGCATACTAGGGGAAATGCATACACTGCATCTTTCATATATGAATCAGACATGCCATAGTTGTATGAAATAATGTAATTTTATGACTTTTACTATGTGAAGAAAAGTATGAAAAATTTTAATGTTAAAAAGCACTAAACAAAGCTACTCAAATTTTGGTCTAGTCTTTGTCCATCCTTCCTTAACTCTCAGTCTTCATCTTGATGTTTCAGTTATAAAATACTTGGGACAGACATCTTAAGAGAGGAGATTAAGTCTGAAGAATCCCAGCTACACATGAAGTCTTTCTGTAGAGTGACACTCAGGAACATGAGAAGACTGTACTAACTAGCACTGTGTTCCAGAGATATTTTGTAAAGCAAAAATGTTAGACTTTCCTTGTTCTCCTGAAAGAAGCCGGTTACTCTGCATGTGTCCTTACAAACAACTAACTCATTCCTTCACTTAATCCATTTGACTTTTCTGTGGTGAAATCACACATTACCTCAGCCTGAAAGGGGCATTTTGACAAAACTCAGGAAGCTCTAAAGCAGCAACCCAGAAGCATTTATTCTTTTGCATGGCAGTATTAGAATGAAGGCAGCTTGAAAAGTTGAGGTCAGATCCCTAATTAGGGATTATACATCAATACAGTGCAAATTTGATCCTCATTGTAAGTTACTAGCTTCAGAAAAGGGTATCAATTCTGGATGTACTCCACTGAGCAACATTTATTATCTCATTCTATTTGAATTGCACATAGGCATAACTTCAACCTCATTGATCCCATATCCATCCAAAACCAAAAAAGTTATGATTATTTCAAAGTATTCAAATGGAAATGAGATTTATAAGTCATGTCAAGTTCATTTATTGCTACATAAGTTTTGATGCCAAAAAAGTTGTCGTGGTTTAACTTGGCAGGCAGCCAAACCCCACGCAGCTGCTCGCTCACTCCTCCCCTCCCCAGTGGGATGGGGAAAGAATCAGAAGGGTAAGAGTGAGAAAAACCCATGGGTTGAGATAAAGACAGTTTAATAGAACAGAAAAGGGAAAATAATAATCATAGAATATAGAAAATGAGTGATGCACAATGCAATTGCTCACCACCCGCGCTGACCGATAACCAAGTAGCGATCGGTACTTCCTGGATCACGCCTACCATTCATATACTGAGCATGATGTCACATGGTATGGAATACCCCGTTGGCCAGCTGGGCCAGCTGTCCTGGCTGTGCTCCCTCCTCCCAGCCTCTGTGTTTGGTAGAGCATGGAAGCTATCCTTGACAGGGCACTTAGCAACCACTGAAAACATCAGTGTGTTATCAACATTCTTCTCGTACTAAATCCAAAACACGGCACTAGGAAGAAATTTAGCTCTATCCCAGCCGAAACCAGGAGAAAAGTATTCTGAGGTTTAAGTTCTGCTCAGTCTTTAACTCTGAAAATGTACTTTAAATATATTTTATATTTTGTGTTCTGCGGAAGCATTGATAGAAATCAGTCATGTAGGGAGACACAGTTTGAAATGTAATTACAACAATCATTTAAAGATGCATAGTACATCTACTGACTTTTCATTTTAGCATTGTGCATTTCTCTGCAGGACTGGAAGGCTGGTGTTTAACCTGCCTATAACCTACTTACCTGTCTTTCACAATCTAATCTATCATGCTAATGAACCATTAGTCTTGGCATTTAAATATAGATGACAATAATTAAGAGTAGCATTTCTAAATAGGAGAAATTTTAAAAGGCTGAAGGAGAATTCTGTGCCAAGACCAGGCAAGAGTTTCTAAATTTCCTTTGCAAGTTCTAACTCAGATTGACTTTTGGTAATTATCATGTCATCTCTCTACTTCCAGCCTTCCAGGTGTTGCAGATTGTGGTGATCAGTATTCTACCTTCTTTCAAATTAAAGGTGTAGTTTTACTTGAAATTTCTTGCATGGCATTTGTAGTGCTACCATGTTATTTCTGTCCTCACTATGCTCCCTCTGTTGTCCCGACACAGCTGTATTGTGGCTTTCCTGAGAAGCAGATCAGGCTCCTGATCTGGTTGAGAAATAAACTTGTCTGACACGTTATTCTTCCATTCATAAATGCAGGTGCACAGGCACTTGTGATAGCACAAGGAGAGAGCAGCTGGGACGGAAGAGAGAACTGGACAGGGCATTTAAGCTGATCTACTCAGGAACAGCACTGCATATCAAAGCAGTGGAGTCACTTTTGATAATACTTTTGGTACTCAGGGAGGAAAACTACTAGGAAATAGTTCAATTCTAGCTGAGTTAGTAACACTGCAGAGGAGGTATTAAGTTTAAGAAAAGCCTACAATGAATGAAGGAGATTGATCATCAAAGAAAACAACATCTGGAAGGTTGTGAAACATATGGATAAAGTGAGAATTAGCAGAAGTCAAGCTGAGTTATACTGACAAAAGAAATGAAAAGAAATACAGATAAGCTTTTTAGCTAGCTTAATAAAAATTAATAAGAAAAGATGATAGGATAGAGTTAAAGGTAATCTAGATATGACCCCTTTCTTTGGTTTTCCATAAGGACAGAATAGCTTATACAGCTGATTCCATATGAAGCATGAAATACCAGAAACAGAAAGATATGCGTTCAGTTTGAGGATGGGAGAAGACAAGAATGGTAAAAGTAAATCCACATTTAAAATGTACTAGTTGATAAAAGCTGAGGCTCCTACAACATCCAAGAGTTCTATAAATAAAGTTTAGTACGTCAGTGATATAAATTCAGAACAGTGTACAGTTCCAGGGCCAATTTGTCCTTTGTTCTTCTTGATATTTTCACTAGTGTTCAGAGCACAATGATAAAATTAATTAACTTACCTAATGCTACAAAGATGGGAAGTATTGTCAACATAGAAGTTCGATTCTCAAGTGTAATAATTATACATTTTATTTGTAATGTTTTGCACTCAGAGTCATGAACATGGTAATATCCCTGTTATTTTGCATAACATTTCTTATAATTATTTTGAGGATAAAATCAAAACAAGCTTCAAGAATAATTTCTCACCAGTGACAATGATAATATCAAAAGCATCCTCTGATAACCGCCATGTGATGATAATGTCAAGTCCCCAAACATGGTAGTCTTAAATTCAGTGAGATTGGGTAGATGTGTTACATCTGCACACCAGGACCCAGTAGTTCATAATTTCTTCTGTCCTGGTTTTAAAAGTCAGATATCAGAAGCTGGTTTCATAGAACATGGTACATATACAAAAAGGAGCAAATGCTTTCTATAAAACATATTGTAACCAATCTCCATATACAAATACACACACAAAGCTAAACAATAAAAAACCCAAAACAAAACCTTCAATTAGGTTTCAGCCCTATATCTCATCAAGCATGGAAATATGTAAAAATGTCCTCAGGATTCTATAAATATGTAAATCCTGAGCCCACCCACCTACCCACTCCATACACCACACTAATTAAAAGACAATGCGTTAAGTCAGAAACTTATATACTGTGTGTCTAACTACACATTAAATATTACACTGAATTTTATTGGAGTTGCAAGGTCAAACATCCAAGCTACAGGATGAGGGATTTCTCGTTGTCTATGCAATCTGAATTTCACCTTGCATGCAAGAGTCCTACAATATAGATTTGTCACACAATCACTTTTTTTTTTTTTACATTAGACCCCCTAGACTCTTTCAGGTCACAGAAAAATTACTGCTCACTTACTGAACAGTGTTCTGTTTTCTATTGTTCAGTGCACAGGCCCCCACCTTCATTAATTCAGACTATTCAAAACCTACTCTTAAAGACAAAATTAATTTCCTTAGAAGCTTTTTATGGTGCTCATCATTACAGCATTCAAGTTCTTCATGAACATTAATACATTTATTTTTACAATGTCCCTGTGAAGTGAGTAGTTATTACTATCTCCTTTTTATAAATGGAAAACTAAGACATGAGAGATTAATATAAAATATCCAGTAATTTGGGGAGCTGTAAGTGAGCTCAGGAGGATCTGCTTTTCCCAAGTGCTTAGCAGAGCCAGAACCGATCACTTTCCTATTCATCACTCTGACCAATCTTTTTCTCAGCCTTTGTATCAGTCATATCTCAATCCTGCGTCTGGTTTCTGATCTCTCTCTTACTATCGATTAGGCAGCTGATCCCATTTGTGGTTTCCTTACTTACTGAAAGCATCTATTTGACTAAAAAGGATAGTAACATCTTTCTAGCTCTCTTTTAGTTTCCATGTGCTCATTTTGTTTCGTTGCCTGCAGTTCCTCTATCTCATATTTCCCACTTCCAGGCTCCTAAGCTCAGTTTCTTTCCCTGTCCTTATTCAATACCTTCTATAGCATGCTTTTTCCATCCATAACCTTCTGCATCCTTAAAAGAGTAAATGAACACTTAGGTTTTTTTTAACTAAAACTGGGAGTAACTGAAACAGGATCTTCTAATGGAAAGTGTTGGCCATCTTAATCACAGTATTTGCTACATGTTGTGTTTATGATAATGGATGGATTTCTTGACAGTAAAAACACCCATTGGCAGAATGAATTTTTCTTCATTAGAAAAATTCTATATATCTTCAGCCTAAATAACTTAAATTGCTACTCCATTAGCTCTTATAAGCAAAGTGGGTCAAGGCTTTGAATGCAAACTGTTACAATACGTTGAGTAGGAAGTTCTACTGGTAATTCAGTAGCTAGTACTTTCTCCTTTAAATTATTAAATCATTACTGCAGAACACATTATGATGAAACAGGTGCTCTTTGGATAAATTTCTGCCTGGAAAGGCATTTCTACTTAAATACTTGCCATTTATCAACATTTTCTTTACTATGAGGTAACCATGTACCTCACTTCTCATTAATATAACAGCAATTAACTGTAGCCTGTGTTTTGGTGGGTGACTGCAAGATTTTGAGTTTTTAAGACAGCTTTTATTCAGTCATGTCTTCTGAATTCCACTGCCATTTTACTGTGCTAGTCTTCTCCATTTCCTGTCCTTGCCTACTATGTTTCTTTACAGTTTACAAATGAAAGGCTATTGCTCCATCTAAATTGGAGAATAAGAAATACAGAAAATCTTAATTTATGATCATCACTAGCCATGACAAACTGCAAATATGGATAAGAACTCTTTCAAGATTTTTCTTTTTTTTCACTGCTGTTTATATAAGGTCTGGTAATGTGTACTGAAGTGATATTGGGAAGTGGCACCTCTTTTAATTTTTAATTAACTCTTAAAATTATTCTTACCTCATTAAAATCATATCTGCTAAAAAAAGTGGAAGCATCATAGATAAGATCTGTCAGTGAATGTAAAAGTTGACCTGGAATATTGGTAAGAAAATCATAGCTAGCTGAACAAAAGACACTAAGTATTCTAAATTCGAGATTGCCTTGTGGCAACCTCAACAGAGGAGCCAATCCTTTAAGTACTTTATCCTGCAAAACACAATCGCCAGCAGTTCACTCTAAGTCACTGGGATTGAATTCAGGATAAAGATCTTTGCTGCATATTTTGGTCAAAGTTCTCTGAAAGGTAGAGAGTTGTGTACTATGTGAACAAAGGATGTTTAAAAACAGGGATACTAGTTCCACAGGTGATTTAAACATTTCATTTTTTTAAAATACATATTTGATCTTTTTTATTATTTCTTTCATGATAAAATTCCAAAGCAATATGTTTTGGAGTCAATGAAATAAGTTTTTTTAATAATGTCAAATTGTTTTGTATACCTTGGTTAAGAAAATCCTATTATAGTGAAGTAAAATAATTTTTACCACAGCATTTTGAATACTTCAACTTTGTATTATACTGAAAATACATGCAATTCATATGTATATGTAATATGTACTTAGACATGGTAAAACTTGACTCAGCGTTGCCAAAACAAAAAGACTAAATGACTGTTTTTATGCATAAGGCTGTTTTTACAAAATATTTCTGTACTGATAAATTTGCAAAATTACAAAACATTTGCAATACGGAGACTGAAATGCCATTATAATGGCATTATTTTTTTCTGAAAGCTATGTCACTGTCTTTAATATTCTGTTATTGTTACTCAATTGTTGAAGTGGAGTTATAAGAAAATAATCTGATGAGGAAGGTAAGGCCACAGATGAAGTTGTAGTGAAACTACCACTATTGCATTGATATTTTGTCTAAACTTCCTCCTTTTCTTCCATCCCAAGCTCTTCCATACAGCTTCTTCTTAAACTACGTGACGCACAGCCAATAAATCATCCTTGTTCAGTGTACCTACCCAATGACAAAGGCATGCACATTCTACCTAGACCTAAAGTGAGACTTACTCGCAGCCCAGAAGCTTGCCTTTATTTGCTGTTATTTCATATATGCTCCTAAATGTGTGACCATAACACATATACAAATTTTTCCCCGGGGAAAATATTTGCATAAAAGAGGGTAGAGTAAAGAGGCTAGAAATGGAAGAGACAATGGAAAAACTATCCAGACCTAAAATCTGTGGATTCTCTGACTGTTCTAAATGAACTTTGTATCAGAACAATAACATGAAAAGAAACATGTTTTACAAAGACCTTTTAAGAAAGACAGTAAACTAGCATATAAAATTATTTCCACATTATTTGGGAGCAAACTCAACTGAGTATTTTTAAGTGACATAGATCTAAAGCATGTGTAAAATTTGTTCAAACTTGAATTAAATTAAAATGTTTACTTTCATAGCATCACAGGTACCTTATCTGATTTAAATAAAATGTTTACTGAAATAAATTTAAATAAAATAAATCCTGGGAGTTGGACTCAATGATCCTTATGGGTACCTTCCAACTCGAGATATTCCATGATTCTATGAATTGAGGTAATAAGAATAGTGAAAATTGCGTATTTTAATGACTTGATACAATCATCTTATAGGATCATAGAACGGTTTGGGTTGGCAGGGACCTTAAAGATC
>NW_009202292.1:9931-16876 GCF_000690835.1 Fulmarus glacialis
CATCTAGTCGACCCCCCCTGCCACGGTCAGGGACACCTTCCACTAGATCAGGTTGCTCAAAGCCTCATCCAACCTGGCCTTGAACACTTCCAGGAGGGGGCGCCCACAACTTCTCTGGGCAACCTGTGCCAGTGTCTCACCACCCTCACAGTAAAGAATTTCTCCCCAATATCTAATCTAAATCTACCCTCTTTCAGTTACCCCTTGTCCTATCACTACAGTCCCTGATAAAGAGTCCCTCCCTGTCTTTCCTGTAGGCCTCCTATCATTCATTTTCAAAGCAGTCATGTATTATCTTCTAAAGTAACATAGTGTTTGTCTAAAGAAATTACATGGTATACAGAGAAAGATGGAGAGATACCTACCAGACAGATTATTTTTTGGAGAGTACATGTGTTTTTCTAGGTAATACATTTAGACATATACCAGTGCCTAAAATTGCTCATCTCATTTTTTTAGGAGACATTCTATTTGAAAATAATAATGAATCCTCACATCAGATGTTTTGTACATCCAATAAATGGTTCGCAACCCTATCTAATAAGCTTGCTTTGCAGCCCTTTCGCTTCCTACAAAAATGCTGGAGATCAGTAAAATACATAATGGTTTCTATTTCTAATTAGCCAGCCTTTCCAGATCAGTTGCAAAGAATTCTTGTCCTCAGACTTTATTAATTTAGAGCCTAGCACTCTGTGACAGTGTATTGTAATGAAGGCAGTGTTCAGCAGTCTACTTTATTGAGTCAGGGCTTCATTTTTTTTATATTTTAAAGTTATTGAGTATCCTGAAATATGTTGGGTTTTCTAGTACATTGCATATATATTCTTGTTTATTCTTATCTCAGTTTATGAAAAACAGTCAAGCTAAGTAAATCAGTCACTGATGTAAAAAACGCAAACCAAACACTTTCTAAAAGCAAGAAATACTGTTTGTGATTTAGCAGCTGAAAAATCTGTAAATGATGTCTGTCATATAGCTCGATGCTTTCACTATTAATGGTCTTACAATGCTTTCACCGACTTTAGCAGATACTGTTTCCAGATTGTAATTATGATTGATATCTTTTAAGCAAAGACTAATGATATGTCTGTTGTTGCTATGAAAATGCATGCAAACTAGGTCAGTGCTGCAGTATGCTGGAAGATAAGTCTGCATTTTGTAAATGTTTTAGATTCCAGAGGATTCTGCTTCTGGTTTTGCTCAAATCTACCTTAATACTGGGATGAAATATTTATACTGGAGTTAGTTCAATCAAGCGGTCATTTTGTTCACAAATTGGGTCACCTTTTGGGGAATTAACTATTTGTGAGCTGCAGACTCATGTGAGGTTTTTATATATTGCTCATTGTGAGCACCATGATATTGGCACACATGGGTCAATACTATAACAATGTCGCAAAGTAGCTGGAAAGTGCATTCTTATAAACCAATGAGGGTAAAACAGTAGTATCAGTCTTTGATCCTGAACTGAAAAAAAAAAAATTGTTGTAAACTCAAGAAGGGGAAAACAGATATCACAGAAACTGTTTTCCATCAGTGACGTGGGTTTTTGAAAAGGCTTTTCCAAATATCTTCTCACTATGGTTACCTGTACATCCGTATTCTCTTAATTTGATTTTTTTTTTTCATTTAAGTCATTTGCTGACACAAATTCCTGGGAATACTCTAGTAAAAATAAATAAATAGGCAGAGATTTAAACAGGTAATTTGTATATTAAAGACATTTCACTCTCTTCAGTGATAATAATCATTGTCTCTGTGCGAAGGAGACAGCTGAAACCAGTGACATTGATTTTCAAGATGGAAGCCAACAGGTAACATCTTGAGACTTGGTTCCCAAACTAAATCATTAGTGAGCATCTCACATCTCAATGTGATGCGTTATCACATGTATGGGACATGCAATCTGGAATTTGTATCCGTGGATTGTTTTGCCATTACGAGGGTCTCATTTGCTGACTTCATATAAGTTATCTGAGGTGCACATCAGTTTGTGGATAAACACTCAGGCTGGGAAAGATTTACATGATGTGATACCTGAAATTAAGTTTGAAGTAATTACAAAAATACTATTTTTTCTGTATTTTATAGACATAGCCTACAAGTAAAGTACCTACAGGAAGTAACATTACATTCACTGTTTGTACCTCTCTGATAGCACAAATTACCAGAAGGAGAAATACCTTTCTTACATTAAGCATAGGCATTTTGAAAAAGGGCTATAATAAAAGGTTTACCAGTTTCAGTGTTTGAATTATAATGGCTACAAAAACGATGTTTTTGCTTCAACTCTTTAAATTACTGCTTGAAATGGGAATGCATTTTGGCACTTAAGGTTTGATTTATAAAACTTCTATTTACTTTTACGCAGGTTCTTTGCATAGTTTACTTGGTAAAAGTAGAACACTTCTAGTTTACATAAATTATGTTTTTCTTTTCCTTTTTCATGGAAACTCTTGTGGATGCTACCTCATTATTCTCATCTCAAGAATACATATTAAGACAAAAAGGAGTTGAAGGTGTGAAAGAACTGTAGTAATCTCAGACTCAATAAGTAGACTGCACTGCAATATATTTTATTTAAAGAAAAATAGTGGAAACATTTTAAAATGAAGTGCAGAAGCTGGAGTTGCCTGGAGGAATGTAAGACTGGCAAAAAAATAGGCTCCTCTTTGAAACAGTGTGTTTGGTCTTATCTGGCACTTCCAGGATATTCACGATGAGCTTCTTGCTAGGTGGGTTTTCTATCTTCTGTATACACACTGTTAAAGAAAATAGTGCTAAAGTACAACCTAGGACAGCTTCTTAGCTGTCATCTAGATTTCCAGTGATTGTTACCCACGAGAACTTTGAGTAAGACACCGAAGGTCTGTAGTATTTATAACTGAAGTATAAGCAGAAAACTGACTACTACTCATGTAAGTGTTCCCAAATTCTAGCATGTTCTAGATCTGGGAGAGACGGGAGAATATTATTTTACACTACTACCTTTTCTGTAATAATGAAGAGGCCAGACACAACAAACTGAGGGCCACTTGTTTGAGATATTGTGTAAACATGATAAATGAGACAGGGGATCTGGTGACAATTGACATGGAGGAAGCTGAGGTACTCAACAACTTTTTTGCCTTGGTTTTTCACTGTCAATTGCTCTTCTCACATCTCTTGAGTCCCTGAATCTCAAAGCAGGGACTGGGGGAATGAAGTCCCACCCATCATAGGAGAATAGAATAGAATAAAGTAGAATAAAGTAGAATAAAGTAGAATAGAATAGAGTAGAGTAGAGTAGAGTGGAATAGAATAGAATAGAATAGACTATTTCAGTTGGAAGGGACCTATAACGATCACCCAGTCCAACTGCCTGACCAGAAGTTAAAGCATGTTATTAAGGGCATTGTCCAAATGCCTCAAACACTGACAGGCATCGGGCATCGACCACCTCTCTAGGAAGCCTGTTCCAGTGTTTAACTACCCTCTTGGTAAAGAAACGTTTCCTAATGTCCAGTCTGAACCTCCTCTGGCACAGCTTTGAACCATTCCCCCACATCCTGTCACTGGATCCCAGGGAGAAGAGATCAGCACCTCCTTCTCCACTTCCCCTCCTTGGGAAGCTGTAGAGGGCAATGAGGTTGCCCCTCAGCCTCCTTTTCTCCAAACTCGACAAACCCAAAGTCCTTAGCCGTTCCTCATAGGACATGCCTCCCAGCCCTTTCACCAGCTTTGTTGCCCTCCTCTGGATGCATTTAAGGACCTGAACATCCTTCTTAAGTTGTGGGGCCCAGAACTGCATACAGTATTTAAGATGAGGCCATACCAACGCTGAATACAGTGTGATAATCACCTCTTTTGACCGGCTGGTTATACTGTGTTTGATGCACCCCAGGATGCAGTTTGCCCTGTGGCTGCCAAGGCACACTGCTGACTCATATTGAGCCTGCTGTCGACCAGCACCCCTGGATCCCTTTCTGCAGGGCTGCTCTCCCAATTTATACTTGTGCCTGGCATTACCCCATCCCAGGTGCAGAATCCAGCATTTGGCCTTGACAAATTTCACACCATTGATGATTGCCCAATGCTCCAACCTATCTAGATCCCTCTGCAAGGCGTCTTGTCCATCGAGAGAGTCAACAGTGCCTGCCAGTTTGGTATCATCAGCAAACTTGATTGGTGGATGAAAAATTGGACATGAGCCGGCAATGTGTGCTTGCAGCCCAGAAAGCATTGCTCCTGAGATTGAAGGAGGTGATCCTTGAATATTAACCAGCTTTCTTGGGCCCCTCTTCCCTCCAAGGCTTTATCTTATGGCACTCTATCAAGCAGATCCCCCGAAGAGGCCAAAGTCTGCTGTCCTGAAGTCCAGGGTAGTGAGCTTGCTGCGCGCCCTCCTCGGTGCCCTAAGGATCTTGAACTCCACCATTTCATGGTCACTGCAGCCAAGGCTGCCCTTGAGCTTCACATTCTCCACCAGCCCCTCCTTGTTGGTGAGAACAAGGTCCAGCATAGCACGTCTCCTCGTTGGCTCCTGTACCACTTGGAGAAGGAAATTATCATCGACGCATTCCAGGAACCTCTCGGATTGCTTATGCCCTGCCGAGTTGTCCCTCCAACAGATGTTGGGTTAACAACATGGTTAACAACTGAAAGATTTACAAAACAAATTAAAGCTAAGAGATAACAGGGCAATAAAAATCTCAGGAAGACAGCATGCAAAGGTTAGGGATTAGTGCTTTAAGTGATAGGTATTCTGGATCACTAGAGCACTATGGAATGTTTTGAAAAAAACTCAACAGAAATGGTCGTTAAGCCAAAATGTGAAGATAGGCAATGTAATGGGGAGTGGAATTTGTGCGGGCTTTTGAGAGAATATTAAATTGATCTAGCAAGCAGCAAAGATCTGCAGAGTCAGCAGAGGCTTCTAAATAGGAAGTAACATTCCTTGGCTTATATACACAGAGTTTGTGCAAAATGTCCCACATCCAAGTGTTTCTATGTTGTAGACTGTGGGAGCAAATAGCTCAGTGGAAAGTACTGACCAATATTTATCCATCACCTTGAACATGATTTGCAATGTGTGCGAACTCTGAGCTGTTTGAACTAGCCTGTTAGTGATATGATACCCAGCATTCCACATTGTAGCCATAGCAAACACAGGTAAGAGAAGTGACTTCTTCCATGATTATTCTGGCTTCTTTTTCTATATTTGCAAAGCTAAGGCACATTTAAAAGAGTATTGTGCTCATATTAGTGCTGTCCCAACTTTTAATCTACATGACTTCCGCTCAAACTATTACCTAACATCTCATTCCCAGGAGTTGAAAGCTTAAATCTTCTTTTTATGCAAAATTGCAATCCTATTCCTATTTTTGGCATCAAGAGTAGGAATAGAGAAAAGAATATTGTTAAGAGATGTTAAGAATGTGGCTGTCTCCTCCAGCCGCTCCAGCCCAGGACCTTCCTGCCTGGCTGCTGGAGGCCCGCCTGGTGCCCAGACACACACAGGACATGGATATAGCTGGTCACACAGATTGCCACAGACAAGGCTCACATAAAACAAATACAGACAGGCAAGTCTCCTCCTCCTCTTCAGCTGGTAGCGATACAAGTTCACTACTGCAGGCACACACACGACATTCTCCAGCTTCACAAGCACACTCACATTTTCAGATCCCTTAAGCACCAGCATAGCCCCTCTGTCCACCCACCACCTCTGCCCAGATCACAGGCCCCCTTTCCCACTTCATGGGTCCCCTACTATGGCCCAGCTTGATTCTCGCTGGCAAACATGCAGGACTCATACACTCATCCCTCAGGCACTGCACATTTGCACGTCGCCCCTGGGTGAACCAGGACAGACCCCCTACCTGCCTGATACCCCAGTCTGGACCCAACTTTAATTTTGCTAGTGAATACACATGCACACCCCACACACACGAAGTTTGAGGAAGATACAGACACTTGCCCCCCTAGCAGCCAGCACCTAGGACCCATGGTCCCACTCCCGCTGCTGGCGCAGAGCCCCTCAGTCACCTCACTCGCCCCAGTCCCCCCAGTAGTTGTTTTTGGGAACACACACCATTGCTGACCCAGTGGCTGGAAGTTAAAGGCCCTACTGGCTCCAGCGGCTGGCACCAGTTTTCACTCACACACACAGAAGTCTTATCAGTAGCTGGTACTTAGTCGTTCCAGTACACATATGCATGATAGAGAGAGTGAGATTACGCAGAGAGGTGATAGTTAAGAAAAAGTTTGATAAGAAGCTATAAGAAGATAGGAGAGACTGCAGTGATCAGGCACAGGGCTCATGCAGACAAGCATACTGGCCAGCCCCATTTTATGTGTGACCAACCTCTTTTATACCCTTTTCTGTCTACTTCCTCTTTGTTCCTCCTTGTTCCCCGTTCCCCTGCACGCTCCCCATGGGTTTGTACAGCTCTATCCATTCCCACACCCCTCCCTGTCTGGGTCCCCATGGTTTACAATCTTACCAGTTGCAAAATCCAGGTTGATCTTCCTGGAAGTGATGCCTGTGGTTTTTTGATAGCCCATCAATTAGTGTAACTGGTGAGGTTTGTTTCCTGTCGCTGTCTCCACATTTGTTTGGTCAGGTCTGTGTCTCTGTAGATGTTGTTGGTTTTGATTTCCCCCTTTTTCTTTAGTTTCCCAGTTGACAAGGTCCCCCATCAGATAACCTTGCTGGAATAAATCTCACTTCCCCTCATCAATTAGTGTGACTGACCAGGTTTGGTTCTTATCACTGCCCTGTATGTTTTGTTTATGGCTTACTCCTTTTCTTATTATCCCTTTTTGCATTGAAAAAGGTCCTAAGATACCCTTAAAGAAGCAGACTCCTTCCACATACCCTTGCAAATATGACTAGAGAGAAAAAGTCACATCATTTCTTCACCACATTACGATTCTTTCCCACCTCTTCTATCACTCTTTCAC
>NW_009202292.1:16907-34016 GCF_000690835.1 Fulmarus glacialis
TTTCCCTTCATATTCAGAAGCACCAGAAAATATTAAAGGAAGCTTGAGGCAAAAATGTTTCTAATAACTCCAATTAACAACAAAAGCACTTTTCTTATATACTTTTCAGCTGTTCATTCCTTCAAGAAATGTCAGTTCATACTGCACTTTTCCCCAAGTATTAAATAAATATAGCAGTATTGGGAGCATTAAAGTAACGCTAGGCAGTAGCTTAATGTGTTTTGCAAAAATTTTCCTTTCATCCTGAACTGCTATGCGTTGTTGTCATAACTATCATGAGAAAGAAAGCTCTGCTAGTCATAAGCAGTGTGAATCCTCATTCCATTTGCATGAATTTGCACAACTTAATGTTTCCTGGGTTTATACCGGTGAATTTTTTTTTCCATGATCTTGAGCTCCATATCTCACAAATTCTTCCTTAAAGGAACGCAAGCAGCTGATAATTCACCTCTCTGTAGTAGCCATAGCACATGTATCATTTTATTTTCTTCCCTGCAGCTCGTCGGAGTCTGAACTCGGATTTTTCAGCCTACCGGTAACAGATATTTGTGCAATGGTGTAACACAACTTTTTCAGCTCTGCTATAATCTATTAGATAGCCTAAAATTGGCAGTTTACTGCCTTTCTTTTCTACGTCATATTGTATGCAAGTAGGCCTGGATCTCAAAGTGTGAGCTCAGATTGATGTGAACAGTCTCTCTGTTGAAACTGTTGCTAATCAACTAATTAAATGTCATGAAAGCCATATATATGCATACATGTGTACTTAAAATGCTTTATATTTATCTAGCTGATAAATATGCATATTGACACACACATGTACATATATATATGTCTACATATATGTATAGATTTTAAACTTCTGAGTCAATCATTATTCCCAGACTTTTGTACTTAATGCCACTCTATATAGGACAGGTTTATTTGCCATCTCTTTATGCTATTGACTGTCCTGCTCTGTCCATTGGACCATGTTTGCCCAAAGTTTTATAAAGCAGCAGCTGAGCCAGATAATAGGGGCAGATTCCAAGGCTGAGAAGCACATCAATATCTTTTGGTAGAAGACTGTGTAACGTGAGGGAGATTTGAACCAGAAAATGTGCAAAGTCTTGTAACAGTCATTGCCTACTGTTAGCTTCCAGATTTGTTTTTGTGAAGTTAAATGATTTGTCCTCCTCAAGAAATTCACAAGCGAAACTCATAAGGAATTGTTTGCGATTGCATCTTGAGGTTACTCTGAACTTCCAAGGGACTGGTTCCTCCTACATAAATTTGACCACAAACTTCTTTTACTGTCAGAAAATGAGTCATTGTCTCTTTCAGAATCTAGACTTAAGAACAGATATAAAATGTTGAATTTAGTAGACTGTCTCCTGCCAGGTTCAGCTAGATAAGTTAAATAGCTGCAATTCTTATGAAGATTTTAATGAGAATAATATTTAAAATGTTCCAGGAGTTAGTGGATGCAAATTCTTCTTTCTATTCCTGTAAGAGCAACATCAAGAAAAATCCATGTATTCCTGCTATACAGCAATCTGCTTACTCTGTGCCTGTCATCACAACTGCTTTTCTTAAGTCTGCTGGAAAACTATAGAAATTACCAAGGAACTGGACTGACACATAGCTTCTGCTACCTTGCATGAGGCTGACAGATACCCTGTGACCAGAACTCCACTTCCCATGGAGTTAATTGCTCACATAGAGCTCCTTTGGAATAAAAAAAAAAAATGTTCACAAGAAAAAAATTATCGGAAGTTTTCAGCAGCTGTTTATTTTCTTTTCTCTGTCTAGCTGTAGGATTTCCCATCTGAGTCATAGCAGGATCAGGATTTTTGAGCTCCTTTGTCTGATAGGATGAAAGAGATCTGTATTATTGGCACTCATTAGCTTTAGGATGTGATACAAGGTTTCCTGGGGTGATGCTCTTTGTTGTTCCTTCGTGGCTCACATTACCCTATGGATCAGCCCCTGATGTCAGTGTGCCTCTCCTTGACCATAGCACTTCTCATCCAAGGGAATGGCTGTTTTGAGTTATTCCAGGCTCCATTTTATTTGAGCTCTTAGTCAAAAATCAATGTTATTCTTTCCATACTGACAGTATGAAGATTCCTGATGGTCCTCTCCACCGCATCACTTCTGAGGCCTACCTTCTCTCTCTATTCTACCTTCTGCAGCCTGCAAGTTAAAAAGGATGTTGATGAATGGGAGAGGATTTGGAAGATTGAGTAGAAAACAAGATTTTTTTTCTAAAAATATGGAATTTATTTTGTTTACCTCTTTAAAGGAAGGCTTCTGATGCACTGACACCTAGGCAATAAAAATACAATTACAGTGGCCTCTGCACTCTAACAGGTGAAGCAGTAACAAAATTCAGCATTTGAAACTTAAAGCTAAAATTTTTTATTGGGAATAAGCTGCAACTTCACAGGGAGAAAAAATAACTACTGGAAGAACATGGCTAGGAAATTAGTGCTTTTTTTTTTTTCTGGAAGAGATGTCTATCTTAAACAGCAGTTAATTTAGAGAAATCCTATAGTTCGTGTTACACAGGAGTTACAGTAAATGATTGCAATGGTCATTTCTGTATTTATCACTTCTTAATATATCTAGAGATGTTTAAAATTGCATTCTATATTTTTGTCTCTCTTGCATTTTCTGTTGGGAGCAACATGGCAGTTACTCACTTGCTGAATACTAGCTGAAGCCAGTAAAGGTAAAACTTTCACAAATGGTCCTTCATTAGGAGTACTCATGACAACTTGATTTATTGGTATACCTTAGGGTATGTAGCCTGATTAGCTGTTTGACTTTGACATACCACCTTTTTACTCATGGGATCTCTGAAATTTACTTTCATGCTTTTTCTCTTCTCTAGTCAACTACATATGAGATACCTGATTTATTCTCTGTGACAATCATTCTACTTACCTTGCCATGTAAAAAAAAATCAGACATTTAGACATAAAGTAAGTGGCCATTAATGTAACAAAAATAATTAGTAATATATTTTTATTTTCACTGTATTTTAGTCCTAAATTTTCTGGCCCCAAGAAGGAGGTAGCTAACTCTACTCTTCTGGCAGAGAGGTTCCTTGGAGAGATTCAAAACCTGATCAGACAGGGCAGCCTGATCAAAGCTAGTCTTGCCTTTAGCAGAGGGTTGTAACGATCTCCAGAGGTCCCTTCTAACCTAAACTGTTCTATGACAGTTTTATGGAGGAGAAAGGAAAAGTTTCTTGGCCAAAGTCGGACTTCAGTTCCAACAGTCTGAATTCAAATTAATTTACTATGAATAGTAGGGTGGGTACCCGTGACTCAAATTTGGCCATCCACACTTACTGTACTTCAAACAGAAAAACAATGCAAAAGATCTGGCTGCAGCATAAGCTGTCATTTTTCTATTCTATGAGAATGAAACAATAAAAGATGGAAATGGCTTGAGCTCCCTCTGAGAATTGTGCGCACACATACAGTGGTCAAAGCCGGGGAAAAATGTGGGCATAATTCCTCTTTCCGAGGTGGATGGAAGATACTGGTTGGTGGTATATTGTTTCTGTAAGTAGAGTATGCAGGTATGGAAGGTATTGCCATGTGCAGAGAGAAGCTGGAGCCGTGCCTCTGTACAAAGTAAAGCTCTTCTTCGTTTCCAGCCTCTGAAGGGGGGTCAAAATCTGGAGCTGCTGTGTCTCACAGGTGCATACTGTGCAGAGCAGCAGCTCCTGAGCTGTTTTCTTCTGTAGTGCTAATGCTGATTGCATACATACCTACATATTTTAAACATTGTTTTTGGTGAGAGAGTGTTTGAATACACAAACACGTTATTTCACAAAATGACTCATGATCTTCTTGTCAGTATACTTCTACCCAATGGAAAAAGCAGAACTGCTCTCCAGCCAGGATGCCCATAGAAAACCTTTTAAGCCCCCTGCACAAAGCCTGTGTATGTTGTAGGCCTACTTGTTCCTGTACATTGCATGCTGTAAAAAGTAAGGTTAGTTTACGTGTGTTTAAGAACAGTAGCTAACTCGGGACAAACTTCAGATACTGGTGATCAGCTAAGTCCCTTCACAGTAACTTGTCTGGCTGGCACTCTGATCTGAAACCCAGAAGGTATTTTTTGGTGAATTATTATTCTCTGAAAATATTTTTCCTCTTACAAGGACTGCATATATATGCATCATTCACAAATGGGTGTTTTATACTCTCTTGCTGCTCTTCAGTAATACTGATTCTGGTACAAAAGCAGAGTCACAAAGTGATAAATTAGATATCATTCACTTCTCAGCTGAATATACAATTGCTAAATTTACCCTTTGTGATACTCTGTGAATTTAATGGAATGATATAAGGGATTAATTTGACCCCTTTCATCTACAGTTTCAACAGATTAATAATTGTAGTTTATTTTCTTTATCACCAGCACTTTTCATTAAATACATTTTTGTTTATCTTATACACTGTGCTTTACACAGAATTAGGCTGTTGGAAAATATTTATATCCCACGTTAACCATGTGTGCCTCTAGGCTTTGGCTATTTAGATAACAAAGGCACAAGGAAACTGATCTGCATGTGGGGTTATATTTGCATAACTCCACTTATTTCAGTGGCACAAAGTATTAGAGAGAATCAGCTCATAGAGACCTGGTACATGAAGGACTTAATGTAATTATCTATGGAACTGTCGAACCTTTTTAGAAAGACAGTCCATGTGGAGGGCCTGTGTCGTTCTGGTGTTACTGTACCTGGGGTTTTTAATTTCTTGGTACTAATTCAGTAGAAAGAGTTGAATGTCCAGAAAGGATTTAGACAAAAACATGACAACAAAATAAATGGACTACTCAAAGCATGATTTCTGAGAAGATAATATTGATAAAATCCTTGCTGATGTAAATGAGAGAAAAATCTAAACTTACAAAGATAAATAGTGTCTTCCTGCCTCTAACAAGGACCACATAGTGACTATGTTAGATAATTTGTCTGATAGAAATGAAACTTGTCACCAGAGTGCGTTGAATGTCACAGCTGTCCCCTGAGATCCTTATATTTGTCAACATTAAAGGGTGCCCATTTACTCAAGTTGTAGAGGCTCATGCTTTTAGCGCTAAGAGATTCTGACTGACTCTGTCACAGTACCTAAATTGCAGTCTCTTTATTAATATTGAGGCAAGGAAATACTTCTATTTCAATTATTTTAATAATAATTTCAAAAGTTCTTTAAGTAATTACGGCAGTAATAGAGTAAAGTTTAAGAGATTAAAATTAAGGACTTGGGCACTTAGCAGAAAACAGTCCCTGCTGATGAGATCCATTTATTCCATGAGATGAGGAATTGATACTGCATCCAGTTTCAGGCCCACTAGTAGAGAAAAAACATTGATAAACTAGAGAGAGTTCAGAGGGGATCCACCAGGGTGGTGGGGACTGGAGCACTTGCCCTGTAAGGAGGGGCTGGGGGAACTGGGTTTGTTCATCCTGGAGCAGAGACAGCTTCATGGGATCTAACAGCATCTCCTCAGTGCCTATAGGAAAGTTAACATGGAGATGGATCCAGACTTTTCGAAGTGGTGATTGCCAGGAGGAAAAGAGAAAACAGGCACAACTGGAGTGAGAGTTGCAAGGAGAAACATTTTCCCCATGAGGACAGCTAGGCAGCAGCACAGGTTCCCCGGAGAGGTTGTGCAGTGTCCATCCTTGGAGGTTTTCGAGACCCAACAAGATGAAACTCCCAAGCAACCTGGTCTACCTTGCTTAAACAGGTGATTGGACCAGCAACATCCTAAAGTCCCCTCCTCTCTGAATTATCCTCTGATGCTATGATTTCTCTGACTTCTAGCTTCTATATGTCCCTCCATCAGTAAAATAACTTTGACTTTGGTATTGCAATAAGCACCACGTGTTCCTACTGTTGCACTTAAGTGAAATTTATTGCAGGGTAGGGCTATGAAGCGCAGTATTTTCAGCTTATTCAGAAGGCAAGCAAAGACATGTATTTCCATGTTCTGAGAGACAGGACTGACAGAAAACCCTTTGACACCAATTTGGATTACACAGACAAACTGGAAGAAAAAAAAAAAAATTCTTTGTATTGATTTAAATATAGAAAATTCATTCAAGGATGACTTGAGTCGCTATAGGAAGAACATAAAATAGAAAATTAAACATCTAGCTTTAGATTTTTGAACTTATTACTAAGGGGATTTTATTGTTAGTTTAGGAATTTCAGCAACTGATATTTGTTTCGGGGAAAAAGTCAAAATAAAACATGAGAACAGTAAGAGATTTTTCCCCCAGTACTGTAAGCTTGTTGATATGACAGAGTATCTAAATGACAAGCTGTCTCTTCACGTTCACAGAATTTGGCTGAATGTATAGTTAACGGGTAGAAGACATAAAGTATCCTCAAGAAATATCAGCTTTAGTTTTAAAATAGTGGGTTTACATGTGCCCCAAAAAAATGAAAGACAGATTTATAAGCTTATATGATGCAAGAGGAAAGAAAGAGCTACAAACTGGGACTTGCATCATCTGGGTGTGTGGTTCTGTGGCATTTGAAGGTCAAATTGCAATGAAAGCTCTGGCTCCATCAGCCACAATTCCTTGTAGGGGGACAAAAGATGAAAGCAGCTCCGCCACTCCATCCGTGGATCTGGCACAAACGCTCTGCTTACCAGTGGAGATATTGAAGGACATCCAGGCTCAAACAAAAAGCGGTCAGATTCCTCCTGATTTTCCCCTTCTGAACCTTGATGTCTGTCATCTAGGGAGAGCATGTTCTCCCCTCCTTAGCACCTGACCATCATTGCTACATATTGTCTGGATCATAAGATTCAGATCTATCTCCTCCTGCACATGTCATCCTTCACTTATGAAAGAACAGATTAATGCCACAGACAAGGTTTGGGGCATAAGAGAACATACAGGGAACCTAATAAACAGTATTTGTCTATTGCATTTGTTCTTTCAGAAGTTACTTAATGGTAAGAATTGCAAAGGAATTGCAAATGCCCCCCTTTTGATACTGTTTCTGTGATTCAACCAGTAAGAATAGGCATACCTTGCGGAAAAATCACACACACAGAAAGTGTGGGCAAATTTCTTTAAGAGAGAGTATGGAGAAAATGGAAATTATTTTAATCCAGTGTAGTTAAACTGCATGTCAAATTTGCATTTGTATGTTAACCATAAGGTTGTGAGTTGCACCTAGAGAGGATGTTCTGCTCTTCCTTCTGGAGAGAAGAGGAATGTCCTATATGGTTCCACCAGTATTTACTGTTGTGAGCCATACTTGAAACTTTCCTCTCAGATCTGAAGACATACTAAGGTTGACCTTCCACAACTACCTAAGCAATTTGAGGCCATATATGGGCTAGAATTCATCTGTAGAAAACTTACATTTTTAAGACTCTTGTGAAAGCTTGCTGGAATCTGCTGCCACATGAAAATATTCATATTGCATAACCAAATGAGAAAGAACCCAGTTTCAGAATCTGTCTGAATGACAGCTCCTGAAAGGTTGTTTGGCTCTGTGCTTTCTGAATGACAAGCCATCATTCCATAGTAAAGATGTGTTTTGACCACTTACACACTGCAAGTGTTCCAGAGCTCTTCTCAGAATGCTTGCAAAAACTGTGTGCATTTTCTCGTTGTTGATATAATTGACTATGTAGACTCTCAGTGCAAAACAACCTTGGAATATATCCTCAAATACATACATATATATATATCCTTGAACACATCACTTTTTTGCTTTTTCTTATTTACACATGGAGATAAAAAACAAGGATACGGTAAGTTCTGTGAACCTTCACTGAGACTTTTCATACCTGAGATGTGTTAAGGTGGATGCTTAGGATGAGGCTAGCTGAGCAATAGACACTTGCCTTTAACCAAAATCTAATTAAACATTTAAACACTTTCTTCTTTTTTTCTTTTTTTTTTTTTTCTTTTCTTACATAAAGTTAATGATTCTGGAGATCACATTTCACATTATATAAGAAAAAGGCAGGACAACAGCTATTTTGCCAAACAGCTAATGAGCAGTCTGCTGGAGGCAAACAGAATTTGCATCCCCTTCATGGGCTGATGTATTGGACATGCCTCCTTTACAGGCACTGTGCCATGAGCATCTATGCCAGCTCTACTGAAAGGCAGTGTCTGTAAGATCTAAAAAGACTGACCAGTCATTGTCTTTGCCTACAAAATGCTTCAGGAAAGGTTCACAAGTCTTCTGGAGAATTTCACTGCAGTAATATAAGAAGAAAAAATGACACTTAAGAAAAACTGTAGAGAAAATAAATCTGGAATTTAATTTATTTTTCCAGGATCCCAGTGACCAAGAACACAACCATTAACCAGAAAACAATAGACCTAAATCAAAGCTGGGATAAACAAAAGTAATGTCAAACTAATGAACAAAAAAATAGATTTTTGGCATAAATGTATGTAATTTTATTTTCAGTGAATATGTTCTGTGTGCTCTGCTGATGGACTTAACCTTATTTATATTGTACTAAGATTAATCATTTTCAAACTAAATTTTTTGGAAGAACTGATTTCTGTTCTCTGATGAGAGGTCACTGTATTACATTATTTTCCATTGTCACATTATTTTACATTGTATCTACTTCCTTTGCCTTTGACCTCTTGAATCTGTTTGGTTTTTTTCTATAATAGTTATTTCCAAATTTCAGAGCATTAATTTGTACCATGTCTCAGAGGTTGTTATAGACCACCTTGCATCTTCAACCTTAAGCATTTAATTCAAATCCTTCTAGAAGCAATAGGTTTCTATTGACCAGCTACATATTTCTGTAACATCTCTTCATGACCTACTGAGGATTCCAGGACTGTTGGTCAGAAATCACTGTTTTACTGCTTTACTTGGCAAATGTGTAAGTATTTGTTCAACAGTTTGGATTTTCTTTATCATATTGATTATATCATAGTCCCATTCACCTATTATTTTAAAAGAGGACAAGTGCAGACAGGGGAGCAAAACCGTTTCTTTCTAAAGGACCAGCAATAAGAGTGTCTTCAAAGGAGTAGAGATTTAATACTGCCTAACAAGACATCGGGAACATAAACAATACTGCAGTGCAACCTCATGTATTAAATAAGAAGATAGCTGAGTTAAGTGAAGTGATGAAACACAAATGAGATCCTTTCACATGCAAAAGATTTTGCATTATTTATTTATGATAGGTATGTATATCAACAGCTGCTGTTTGTGTAATTTGATTATTGACACTGAAATATACGAGTGTATTTAAATTTTCTAGGCTGTGTCCAAAAAATTACTGATAAAATTGCAATTCAATAGAGCATGACTATGAAAAATTATTTTGAGAGTTTATGACTTGTTCATTTCTTCCATCACTCCCACTATTTGTACATTAGAAATTAGTGTTAGAAGAAAAAAAAAATCGATCCTCCTTCCACTTTTAATTAGGAAGCTTTTCTAGCCTTTGTACATATATCCCAACATATGTATCTATTAAGTTCCTTTTCAACTCTGACTTAAGAGAACTAAGAAGAACTCAAATAACTTGGAAGTGTTTAAATAATGGTGTCATTTAAAAGGAAGGATTTAACAGGCAGAAATACTCAAGCTGCATTTGTGAGGCTGAGGAGCAGGTTTACATGATAGCAATCATCTTTTGTGTTGTCTACTTAAAATCAATACCTACCCAAAGGCATTGCTTCTCTGACATTACAGGTGTTTCTAGAGAGGGAAATAGTTTCCTACACTCTTTATAAAAGTCAATGCAGTAAAGCAGATGCACAACAAAGGCACTTCCATTCCTTCCTTGTTATTTTGAAAGCCTTTGTTTCCACTGAAATTACAAGCGATAAATATGAAATGCTAGCTGCTTTTCTGCATGCTGGATTCAGTCTGCTAGTCATCTAAAGCTGGACATTTAATGCAGCATTATGATGATGCACTTCTCCCACCCTTTTTTCTCCAATAAGTGTCTTCCCAAGATGCAGAAGATTAGGTTGTCTAAGTATCACTCAGGCTCAGCAGACTGAGCTGAAGTTTTTCCTGAATATGTACATTAATCACCAAACAGGTAAGCAAAAGATGGAGTTCACCACGTTGTAAAGTTCTTTTAAAAGTCAATGTAAAATTCTTTATACGTGTAACTTTTAGATTTTCTATACTGCAGAACAATAAGAAACACATTAGGTGTAAAATTAAATGTGTATACCCAAGTTGTTTTAAATTTAAAGCTATCAGCTTTGTCCTTTTGGAACAGTATCTTATAATACAATTAGTGCCACAATAAGAAAGTCTATGAGGTTAAAGGCTGAATTTACCTTTATTTGGAAATTGCTTGGAAAAGTACTACATTTATATCGTAATCTCCTGTGCACCTTTTAAAAAATTAGTTAGTCCACTGCTGTACTGATAAGAGTAAAAAACTGTTGCTTCACCTTTTACTAATGAACGGCCAACACAGTTAAGGGATTTTATACTTGCCTTTTATTACTTTTCATACATGTGTCAGAGGAATCCTTTGCCATCTTCTATTCAGTTTTATCAGGGCATTGTAAACAAAATAATGATATTGAGAAAACAATCTGAAGATCAAGGAAATAGTAAAATGCCTCTAAATGCACTTTATTCATTCTTCTTTAATGTCAGATATCTACACTATAGGCAGCTGCAACTGATCTAATTGTTTAGGTTCCCTACTTAATCTATTGCACTACTGGGATGCAATTCATTCATGTCAAGCTGACATCTAAAATAGGTCAAATGAATCAGGCCTTTGAAATGTCTATTTCTTTGCATTGTCTTTAAAGGCAGATTAGGATGACTGGCTCAGACGTAACTATTAGGCAACTGAACCCCACACCGAGAATAAAATCCAGCACACACAAATATTGCTTTTGTGGTGACGTGTTAGAAGGAAAGAACTCATCTATGTTTCAAGCAAAAAAAAAATTTGAATAACAGGGATAACAATTTGAAATGTTGTTCTATTACATTCAAAATAATTTGCATAAAAATCAATTAAAAAAAAGGCTTTCTCAGCATTAACCTTATACTGTTACCTTAAAGTTTCACACATGAATCTCCTCAATGACTAGTCACCATTACTTAGTCACACTACCATTCATTTTAGGTTTACTTACATTTGATTCATATTTGGTAGGCCATAGACATTTATGATATGACTTTATCTGAATCAGTCAGTATAAACACTCTAACACGAGTATGAGTTTAATCACAGTTAATTTTAACCTACAATCCATGCTTGTATTGTTAACTGGAAACATGTAATATTTAGTAGTAATTGACTTGGATAAAATGAATGTATGTTACCACTGTAGTTGTTCTTGTCAATAATTTGCAATTACGCTGATAAAAGTCCCATTTTATCTCTTTAGAGTGCAAAACATGTAATATGGGTTACAATGAATTAAACAAAATAGTTTATATTAAATTACGTTGATAGCATGGATGCAATTCTCCTCAGGTATTTAGGTACCATCTCCTTAAACGTCAGTCCTTCAAATGAGATTTCTTTAATCGTTATTAAAGTGATAACACTGCAATAATCTGGTATCATTTTTCTATTCTTTCCCACACATCACTGAAAAACCTTCACTATTTTTTTCTTCTTTATCTTTTCTAAGAGTATCTCTTAGTTTGTTATTATTTTTTGTATAAACAATTTATGCATGAGATCTATGTTAAAAATCATATTCCAATGTATACAAACATTTACGCACATATTTAAATCAGTTGAGTATACCCACTGAGTTCAAGGTGACCATTTCTAGGAATCAATTTAAACAATCACATAATGTTTATTTGTAGGATCAGCTAGACTCACTGAGACATTGATTCAGAAGCTCAGATATTTTCTTTTATGAAAAGGAAATGGTGGAAAAGTCTTTTTCCTTTTCTCACCTTTTAACTTCATCAGAATTTTTTTTCTTAGACTTAGGCATTTATCACTGTAAGATGTTTTCTGTAATGCAAATTAATCTCATAACTTTTCTCTAAAGCCTTTCAGATTTGTCAACCTCTTTTTACAGGTATGGCATCAGAACAACATATCATACTTATGTGACAGAGAGATTTTCAAAGGGCCTGATTTTCAGACAGCAAAAACTCAGCCCTTTTTGGTAAAAACAACTATAACTCTCACTGGAGGGGGGAAAACAAACTACTTCTGTAATATATAATGTTAACCATGTAGAGCCCAATAGGTATGAATAAGATATTCCTCCTGGAATATATGCAGAATTTCACCCATTATTTTTTGTTAGTAAGGTTCTTCAACTGTGTCAGGTCCTTTGTAAATTAATACCTTACATTCAGGAACAATCCTCTCAGCACCTCTGAGATTACTGATCTGCTTGTTCTAAGTCATTTGGTGATCATCTGGCAATATTGCTGCAGAAACTGTTTTTCTCTAAGTACTTCATCTGTGCATTTTTTTCTGATTTTTCCTTTGATATTCATTAATATACAAATATTTTTTGCATCATTTCATAATATTAAAACCTGACCAGCCATCTTCATAGTCTTCATTTCACAGTCTTTAATTATTTGTCCACTTCAGTATAAAATCCAGATACTATTTTTAACACATTGACACTTTTGTTTTTCTGAAGTGGATTTTCAATTCTTTCATACAGCATTTTCACTACAGAAGCTTGGATTCTCTTCTTGCTGGTAAAAACATATTATGTATTATTTAGTCTGCTCTACCAAATGCACACCATATGTTTGAAAAGGCTAGACTTCTTTTTGACATTTTTCCCCCATGTTCTCTTTATGTGTGACTCTCTCTGAAAACTGTTGCAACTGCTTTATGGTAGCTTACTACAAGGGCAGTTCCTAACAGATCTGGTTCCTCTAACAGAAGTTTTCCTATTACATGGAGAACTCATGTATTCAGTGCTCAAAACTTTTCCAGCGTGAAATTTATTTTTTTTAACTCAGGGGTTGATTTTGCCCACACTACTCAACAGCTGCATCACAGAGCCCAGTGTTTTCTTGTGGCAAATCTTTGTCTAAATGTAAGCCTGTGATCAATGGTCAATCACAGCTTTAAGGCTTACAAGTGCTGTGTAATTCATTAGTAGTAATGTAGGAGGAAGTATGGTTCTTTGGTAGGACACCCAGACCTGTCCTGTGAGCAAGTTCAGTTGACTTAAATGGAAATATCTGCCTTTCAGGATTTTTTTTTTTTTTTAAGGATTGCATACTACTATGGTTAGGTATGGCTGCAGGCTTAGACAGCGTAGTCTAACATTTGATTCTCTCTCATATATTATATGGTCAGCAGTCCATATGAGAAAAGAAGCTGTCCTGCTGTTCTTCCCTGCTGCATTAGTAATACTACCCAATTACCCATAACTTCCAAACCAACAGCCTTCACAGCTTTGATTGTGCACAGTTTCAGTAACAGAAGTCTGTGCCACTATTATACCTGGGACATACTTGGCAGTAATTTGCTTTGCCTAGGAAGGTCAGTTAAAAAGAGAAGCAATTATTAGATTGCTTAAAGAAATCAATCCATATTGTGGAGCATCTAACTGAGTTAGTTCATGAAACATATTTTACTTTTATTTCTATTGATCAACGAGCAATAATATATAATTGTGACAAATGATAAAGGAGTTTAAATGATCAGATGAACTGAGGCATTGCTGAGGCATTGCTGCCTGATGTACATTCTTAAAACAAAGACTGTGATTACTTCTTTGTGTAACCTTGTCACTGCATGGCAGCCTGCATAATATTACTGATGTATCTGTGTGTTAATTCAGTTTCTTATGTAGATATCTTAGGTAGGATATAATTTTGATAAGAAGCATAATAGTCTCGAGAAAAAAGAGAGAGGAGAGGAGAGGAGAGGAGATACTGCATCATAAACAAGCTCTCTGACACTAGCATGTGGCAGAATTAGAAAATAAGTGGCATAAAAGAATAACATTAGAATACAAAGAGAGAGGTGGCAGAAGTAAATGCCCTTTAGAGAGCATATGAAACACTTTAGCCAAGATCTCATGGAATTATGAAACCTTCTGTGAAGGTTTAACTTTACTGATATGACAAATAAATAAATAGTGTGCCATTCATTGGCCACACATTAGATCGTTAAATGAATGGTCAAACCACCTTCACAGGGCTTTTAATTGATGTGTTCTAGTTTACAGATTGAAAAGGTTAAAGTACATAGACAGTAATTTATAGTAGCTCAGCTGACTGGTGACAATTTATTTATCTTCGATGACTCTTACTTGTTCAATTACATGCTCATATCCTAAAGTGTGATTTGCAGTGACTCGTATCACCTTGATATTAAGCAGAATAACATGCTCCAATACAAACTGCCGTATTAAAAACATTACCTGGCATCATATGTAACAACCAGCTGCTACCTAGCAAACACTTTGTGTTTGTAAGGCCTTCGTTTCCAGTTGAGCTATTCAGCTAAGACCAAGGTCTTCCAGATTTACTTCTTGGATGTGTCCAAGCACTTAGTTATCTTGTCACAAT
Source organism: Fulmarus glacialis (assembly GCF_000690835.1). Taxonomy (NCBI): domain Eukaryota; kingdom Metazoa; phylum Chordata; class Aves; order Procellariiformes; family Procellariidae; genus Fulmarus; species Fulmarus glacialis. The sequence goes on from NW_009202292.1 coordinate 31,433, forward strand.
TGACTTGTAGGTCATATTGGGCACCACAACTCTTAGAGAAGAGCAAATAAATAATTTCTGGGAGATTATGACCTTCTTCTTTTCTTTATGACAGACCAAAAGTGAAGTATGGAGACATTTATACACATTAGTCTAGTGAAAAGTCAGCACTGTGAAATGACTTGTCTACAGTGGAGTCAGAATTGGATATGTCATACCTCACGGAAATGGTGTCTGCAAGCCTCCAGCTGTTACTGGAATCTGGACAGTCATGCCATTCTCCAAGCCTTAGATCTGAACAGCAGTTCTCAGATATTGTATTTGTCCTAGTTCACACACATATAACTTGCAATTCTGAAACAAAATGTCCATGTATGCAAAATATAATTTCGTCAGAAAAAAAAGAATAACAATCAAAACATTATCAAACATCTCTACATTGTTATCCTCAGAACAGGTATCCTGGTAGGGCAGGCTTTTCTTTTATTTTCTGCAGTCTTTGCCTGTACTACCTTTGCTGGATTTATTCCACTGAATAATAATATCCATAAAGTTAAAAAGTCTTCGCCTGAATTTGTAAATCTAGGTCCCCTTTGTAGTCAGTAAAGAGAAATAATCAATTCTTGGGTAGGATTAATCTCTTCTTAAATTAGAGATCTAAACTAGGTCAGATGAAACAAGTCATGGAAATACGGTGGTGTTCTGTCAGTGTAGTATAAAAGAAGCAAGATAGCCTTGAATGCAGGAGCTGTGGAAGTTGTAAAGATTTTAATTTAGGTGAGCTCAGTGCCATTTCTTCTGAACCTGGGAAAGCTTACTTCCTTTGCCACCTTTCCCTGATGAGAATAATTTCATTTCTTAACTGTTTTATACCCTTCTGATAAATTCCAGCTTTGGCAAAACCAGATTTGGAACTTAAGAGATGTAGGAGAAAGGATCTTTGAGGCTAAAGGTTTGCAACGTTGTCCTGTACGTATGGAGTTGAAGCCATTATGTTATCTCTGGGACCTAAACCCATGAACTAAAAGTATTAAATATATATATGCAATGTTTTACTCTCTGATATGAATTAGCTCAATGAAATACAGAATATCTTATCCTTAATGACTTGTTCACACAGAGTGGTCAGAAAGTTTTTTCTCTGTATTACTAACACTCTTACAGATCAGCCTCCTATGAACCACCACACCTATATTCCAATAAACTATAGGGAGGACATTAGAGACTGTCTATATGACATCAACTGTACTGTGCTAGTCATTCCATATTTACATGCAAAATCCTAACTGGCATTGCTATCTTTAGTCATTAATTAAAGGAAGGAAAAGTCACATCTAGTTGAAGAAAGTTACAACAAATGAAATGGTGTTTGCAATATATCCTTGAATGTTTGGAATTAATCTAATTGAAAAAAGTGACTAAAAGAGCAAACAAGAAAAAGGGAAGAAGCACTTATAAGCACAAACGAAAAAAGAAAGAAAGTAGAATTATCAATATCATGTATGCAGAATTTATAGAAGTTAGTATACCACTCAGTGCCAGGAAGGTGTATTAAAAAAGATGCAAGTAGGAATATGTGTTTCTTAAGATGCAGACAACATTATGTAAAACAATGTATTTATAAAAAAATACATTGCATGTGTTACTCAAGTGAAAATCTATTTGCTCAGAAGCTCTGGAAATAGTACCATTAATTGACCTACTTTATTTTGGTGATTAAATGTTGGCAACTGTATTTGAAAATCTTTCCTTTCATTTGTTTCTTAAGGTTGGTTGTTTATTTGTTTGGTTTTAGCTGTTGCTCCTAAATGACAGATCATGAATGGAATGAAAGGATGAAAAAGCCTTAACTGTAATATTTCCACTTGGTTCTGTGTTTTGGCTTCATATTGCAGTATGCAGATATGAAAGACAGCTGAGAAGCATGCTGAAATAATTCTTGTGAGAATAGATGAAACCTGACAGACACAGAATGATTGTAGTTAATTAATCATAACCATCAACAACTGTAACCACAAACATCCCAGATATCATGCAATTAACATGGCAAGTTGAATCATATAGCAGCTCTATAATTTTCAACATAATCTTCTTATTTTATTCTGTATGTAAATATTTCTTCTTCTAATTCACTTTGATCCAGTACTTCAGGATTTATGAGTGCAGAAATCCTACTGAAGTTCAGGGAGATTTTGGTATCTACAAATTCACTTTCTTGAACTTCAAGGCTCTGGGAAGAATTAAGCTTTGTTGATGATACTGATGGTATTCATTGATGCTATTGAAACTAAGTGTAACAAAATAAAAAACTTCTTCAGAGTTCCCAATATACATAAGACTCCTGGGGTACCCTTCCATGAATGGTTAGATTATATAAAAAAATGAGTAGCTGGTCAAGAGAAAACTGTGGAAGAAGCATATCAATTTATATTTTTTATAAAATCTATGTAGGATCACAGGTAGTGAATATTTTAATTGAAAAGTAGTATTCCCTTTTCTATTTTTTACCTTTTTTAAAAAGTGCTGATTTTCTAATTAATAATAATTGATTAATTATAAATAATAATCTAATTTGTGAAGGAAATGAAAAAGGAAAAAAATGTTA